>NW_021941442.1:37500-56837 GCF_902148855.1 Sphaeramia orbicularis | reverse complement strand
TGTGTGTCCAGTGTATGTGTCCTTTAGGTTAGGGTTTAGTTAGGGTTAGGGTGTGTGTGTCCAGTGTATGTTGTCCTTTAGGGTTAGGGTTAGGGTTAGTGTGTGTCCAGTGTATGTTGTCCTTTAGGTTAGGTTTAGGGTTAGGGTGTGTGTGTCCAGTGTTTTGTCCTTTAGGGTTAGGGTTAGGGTTAGGGTGTGTGTCCAGTGTATGTTGTCCTTTAGGGTTAGGGTTAGGGTGTGTGTCCAGTGTATGTTGTCCTTTAGGGTTAGGGTTAGGGTTGTGTCCAGTGTATGTTGTCCTTTAGGTTTAGGGTTGGGTTTAGGGTTTAGGGTTAGGGTTAGGGTGTGTGTGTCCAGTGTATGTGTCCTTTAGGGTTAGGGTTTAGGTAGGGTTAGGGTTAGGGTTAGGGTGGTGTCCAGTGTATGTTGTCCTTTAGGGTTAGGGTTAGGGTGTGTGTGTCCAGTGTATGTTGTCCTTTAGGGTTAGGGTTAGGGTTTAGGGTTAGGGTTAGGGTGTGTGTCCAGTGTATGTTGTCCTTTAGGGTTAGGGTTAGGGTTTAGGGTTAGGGTGTGTGTGTCCAGTGTATGTTGTCCTTTAGGGTTAGAGTTAGGGTTAGGGTGTGTGTGTCCAGTGTTTGTTGTCCTTTAGGGTTAGGGTTAGGTGTGTGTGTCCGTGTATGTTGTCCTTTAGGGTTAGGGTTTAGGGTTAGGGTTAGGGTGTGTGTCCAGTGTATGTTGTCCTTTAGGGTTAGGGTTTAGGGTTAGGGTTAGGGTGTGTGTGTCCAGTGTATGTTGTCCTTTAGGGTTAGGGTGTGTGTGTCCAGTGTGTGTTGTCCTTTAGGGTTAGGGTTTAGGGTTAGGGTGTTGTGTCCAGTGTATGTTGTCCTTTAGGTTAGGGTTAGGGTTAGGGTGTGTGTGTCCAGTGTATGTTGATCTTTTCCGTTTTAAGGTGTCGTGGGATTTGGAATCAGATGGGGAAGTGGGTCGCCATGGTATTGTCGACTAATTGAAGGTTTCCTGTTGTGTTTGTGTGAGTAGTTGATAGTTGACGATCAGGATGTCGGTTTCTGTGTTGGGGAAGGTTGTCTTAGTCACACGGAAGAGGGTTTTTCATTGTTTTAGGGTGGTCCGCCTGGGTCCTGGTCCTTGTTGTTTATACCTATCAAGAAAATGACAATCTTAACCTCCGGATTCGGGGTGGGGGTGTCTTCTCCAGGACCATCCAGAACTGTTAGCAGTTTACTCTGGGGTAGCTATGGAGTTGGATTTGTGGGTATGGGGTTAGGGTTAGGGTTAGGGTTAGGAGTGTTTTTTCAGGTTTGAAAAGCCAGTCCTGGATTTTATGATTTGGTCTTGGGTTGTGATAAGTGGGCTGGACCAGGTTAGGGTTAACTAACGGGCGGAGAATGGTCTTGTGGATGAGTGGAGCTATGTGCGGGGGGGGGGTCACTGGATCCGGAGTGTGGATGGGGATGGAGGTGCTTGACTGGATGATTTCTGTCTCACTCAGGAGGACTGGTGGGAGTTATGAGTTTGCTGTGGTTCATGCTGACTGAGTGGAGCAGAAGTGTGCGGTCTGCATTTGTATCTGTGGTTCAGGCTGACTGTGTGGAGCAGAAGTGTGCGGTCTGCATTTGTATCTGTGGTTCAGGCTGACTGTGTGGAGCAGAAGTGTGCGGTCTGCATTTGTATCTGTGGTTCAGGCTGACTGTGTGGAGCAGAAGTGTGCGGTCTGCATTTGTATCTGTGGTTCAGGCTGACTGTGTGGAGCAGAACTTGTTCCATGAATGTTTGATCAGGTGCAGCCTTCACAGTTCATCATAAATACATGAGGTTTTGGAACAGCAGCAGTTTGTGCCCTCATTCCTCAGAAAAAGGATCTGAACATAAATGAACTGTCCAACTCTGATCCTACAGACCCTAACCCTAACCCTACAGACCCTAACCCTGATCCTTTAGACCCTGATCCTTTAGACCCTAACCCTAACCCTACAGACCCTAACCCTAACCCTACAGACCCTAACCCTGATCCTACAGACCCTAACCCTACAGACCCTAACCCTGATCCTACAGACCCTAACCCAAACCCTACAGACCCTAACCCTAATCCTAAAGACCTCAACCCTGATCCTACAGACCCTAACCCTGATCCCTACAGACCCTAACCCTAACCCCAGAGTAACCATAACCCTAACCGACTAGAGTCACCCTAACCCTAAAATAACCCTAACCCTGAAATAACCCTAACCCTAATGGACTAGAATAGGACTGATTGGATCTGACAGACCTCACATATATTGGTCTAATGAACTCTTTATTTCCCATGTTTGATTCTTTTAAACTCTTTAGGGTTAAGGTTAGGGTTAGGCTCTTTTGGGCCAGTGTGTCTGCTTTTAGGGTTAGGGTTAGGGTTAGGGGTTAGGGTTAGGCTCTTTTGGGCCAGTGTGTCTGCTTTTCTACACAAACTGCTGCTGGTTAGTTTTCATTTCATGGGTCTTTGAATCCTGATATCAATGTTTTATTCAGTCAGAATGTCTTATTTGGTTTTTCGCTCTAAAAATAACTCCACCTGCAAGGGCTACGCTCACATCTGAACTGTGCTCTCATGTAACGAAGCAGAGACAAAACACTAATCTGTCCACAGGTGTATAGGGTTAGGGTTAGGGTTAGGTGTAAGCTCCCTGTGGGTTATTAACCATAGGTTAGGCGATGCTAAGCTACTGTGGTTATTAACCATAGGTTAGCCGATGCTAAGCTACCTGTGGGTTATTAACCAGAGGTGAGGCAATGCTAAGCTACCTGTGGGTTATTAACCATAGGTTAGCGATGCTAAGCTACCTGTGGGTTATTAACCATAGGTTAGGCGATGCTAAGCTACCTGTGGGTTATTAACCAAGGTGAGGCAATGCTAAGCTAGCAGACAGTGTCGTGGCTGCATGTTGAGCCTGTTTCCTTTCCTTTTTTCCTTTCTGCTCTTTCTTCGTTAGCTGAATCAGCTGATCTTTCCTCTGAATGGCTCTTTGAACCCACCTCCCTGTCACTTTTCATAATGAGATCAGTGTAACTAAAAAATACATGCAGTCGTGTGGGAAAAGTGGAAATGGCAGTGCAGCATCCAAAGTCCAGAGAAGGCTGTGTGAGAATCAGCCAGTGGGATTATGAGTGTGAGGATTGAAAGTGACATGTTAAGCCTCAATAGACGTTGTGGAATTAGTGTATATGTGATTTGACTTCTGTAAAAGTAAAATAGTAACATATTCATTATTCATATAAGAATGGAGACAGTAATCACTATATATATATATATATAACTATATATATATATATATATACCACAACACACACACACACATATATAATATATAGTATATATATATATATATATATATATGGTACTTGTTTTTGTCATGTACGATTCATCTTTTTTACACCAACTTTTTACATCTTGTTATTTTATGTCCTTTTACATGTGTGTTGTTTTCATCATTTTCTATCCTCTTAAATCTTTTCATCTTTTTTTAATTGTTTTCATCTGTATGGATCTTTAACATGTTCATACTGGACTACTTACTCATATTGTCCTCATTCATCCACCACATAAATACCACTACATTGAACCCTATAACACTGAATTTACAAAATGGAAAAAAAGAATGACCTTTATTTTATTTTACATCATCTGTCTGGGTTCATCATGTGTGACAGGTCCATTGATGGATTCACCTAGTGATTGTTTTGATGTTATTTTCATTTTAAGTGGAAATCATCCTTGATTGTTGTTGGACTTTTGTACTTCATGTCTTGACAGACGCTTGGAGGTGGCTTCATTTTTCCATAACAACATGAGCATCAGTTCATCTCTACTCCAGATTAACCTTTTGATTTGAACAAGGAAGACTGAGCTCGGTTTATCTTCATAGAGTTAGACTTTTTTTTTGCCCTGACTGACTGTATTTGCAGTTAATGAGTTACACTAAGAAGCAAAGACATACATGCACTTTACTGTCATTGTTTTAGCGTTTTGCATTAGCCCACCTAGCTTGCCCCTTACCTTGCCTTGTCCAAAATATGGTCACTTCTGAGAACGTATCGTAAACATTGTAACTGCTTAAAAGCCCTTGTTCCCATACATAGTTTTCTCACAGACAGCTTAACTGTAGCCATGGCTAAAAACAGTATCAACTGTTATATGAGGCGGTAAGCAGCTCTAAACTTAGCGCTCCTCGGACTCTGTAGTTCTGTTCCTAACCCTACCCACTGGGGGGAAGACGGTCACTTACGCTTTAAAAAAAGCCAACATGATGACAGCCTAACTACAAAATATTTGGTAATTACACTAATATCATGGTCCCTTGATTTCTATTCTTTTAATTTTGATTCTTGTATTAGATGCAACATTCATGAAAAGGGATGTGTTAAGTAGAAGAGCATTTTGTCCTTCTAGTAACATTTTTAAGACCTCCAATACTGTGCTGTTGAAATGTAATATCATCTAATCTCATTGTATACAACACAATCTGCCTGCAAATACATGCAGAGCCGATCCATGCATAGTTAGTGTGAGGAGGGCTGGTGTACACCTTCTGCTAACCCTAACCTTCTGCTAACCCTAACCCTAACCTTCTGCTAACCCTAACCCTCTGCTGGTTCTGCCCATGTTTCTGCCTCATAAAGAAGGATTAGGGCTCTGTTGTTTCATATTGGATGAAAGGAAGGGACAACAGAGACTCCCACATTCACAACCTGTGAGAATCATTGAATCAGCTATGATGGTGCTGTGATCACACAGTACACAGTTACCCCCCCCCCCCCCATCCTCTTGTTTCCTTGCTCACCAACTCCACACACAGAAGCACAACATTAAGAACAAGGATCACCACTTGGATGTATCCCTGCTTGCCTTGACAAGCCTGGTGTGTGGTTAGATTCCACCCAAACAGCTGTAGGGGGAATCATTAGACAGGCATAAAGAAACACTTAAACCTGGATTACATCCCCTGTAGAGCGTCACAGGACAGGATAAAACGTTAATAATCCCCTCTGGGCATCAAATAAAGACTTCACTTGAGCAAATGCTGATAAAGTCATCGTATTTAAGTGATGTTTTTGGCTCCATGTGAAATTAAAGTTTCAGTAGAGACTCACCTGTCCTTTATTTGTCTGTCTCACACAGGTTCCTCCTACGTATGACTCCAACAGGTACCACATCATCTACTGCCTGCTGGTCCTGGGAGCCACAGTGACCATCACTCACTGCCGTGCCCCAAGTACTGCTCATTGCCAGAATCTGTCCGAGTCCTGGGACCTGTGTCCCTCCAAAGGCCTTCTTTGTGCCTCCAGACATCGACCGCAGCCACAGTGGAGCTCCGGCTGGGAGGCAACTTCATCTACGGGCTGACACAGCAGGACTTTGCCAATATGACAGACCGGTAGATCTGACCCTCTCCAGAGAACACAATCAGCTACATCCAGCCTTTCTCTTTTGGAGACCTGGAAACCCTGCGCTCACTTCACCTGGACAATAACCGCTTAACGGAGCTCGGCCCTGATGACTTGCGAGGCTTGATTAACCTACAGCACCTCATTGTCAATAACAACCAACTGGGGCGCATCCATGACAAAGCTTTTGAGGATCTAGCTCCTGCCTTGGAGGATCTGGACCTATCCTACAACAACTTGATGTCTTTACCCTGGGACACGGTCCGTCAGATGATTAACCTGCACCAACTCAGTCTGGACCACAATCTGTTGGGATTACATCCCAGAGGGCACCTTTACTGACCTTGAGAGACTGGCAAGATTGGATCTGACTTCAAATCGACTGCAAAAGCTACCCCCAGATCCTATCTTTGCTCGAGCCCAGGACTCAATGATTTTGACCACACCGTATGCTCCACAGCTGTCCCTGAGCCTTGGTGGGAACCCCTTGCACTGCAACTGTGAGATGCTATGGCTACTGAGGCTAGAGAGGGACGACGATCTAGAAACTTGTGCTTCACCTCCTGCCCTGAAGGGACGTTACTTTTGGAATGTAAAGGAGGAGGAGTTTGCATGTCAGCCACCCCTCATTACCCAGCATACTCACAGGATGTTGGTCTTAGAGGGACAAACAGCTAGCCTAAGGTGTGAAGCTACTGGGGACGCCGTCACCTACCATTCACTGGATTGCTCCTGATGACCGGCTTCTTGGCAACTCCTCCCGAACTTCAGTGTACAGAATGGAACCCTAAGCATCACCATCACCACCTCCAAAGACTATGGAACCTTTACTTGCATCGCAGCAAATGTGGCTGGGGAGTCTACGGCCTCAGTGGAGGGTATCAATTGTCCAGCTCCCTCATATCAGCAATGGCACCGGGCAGCCGGCGCAGCCCAAATCCCGTCTCTCTGACATCACAGGCACCACAAGGATCAGCAAGGGGCTCCAAAGAACCCCCAGAGAAGGGCAGTGAGTGTGTCTGAGGTGACGGCAGTGTCCGCACTGTCAAGTGGTCAGTAAGCAAGTCAGCGCCCAAAGTGAAGATGTATCAACTCCAGTACAACTGCTCTGACGATGAGGTGCTGATCTACAGGTAAAACCGGTCGTATTTTTTTTTAAAGAACTTTGAATTACACAGAGTTAAAGAATATATCCATATGTGGACAATGACACAGAAACAGCGGTGTTTTCTAACATATGACGGTGTGTTTGGAGCCCATATCTGGTTCATGTGTCGTAAACCTGCTTTTAGCCTCCTCTCGATTATACTTTTTCATTGTTCTGTTGGAACCAAAAGCCTTGCATCAGCACTGGTTTACTGTTGTTGACCATGTTGTTACCCACTGCCCTCAGACACCTTCAGGAATTTCTGTGAGAAAGACTTGTCCTCCCAGACAGAATGTTTTTAGATTTGGTTCAAACGTTCACAGGGACTCAAGGATGAAGTGTTGTGTTGTTGCTCTGTCAATGCACTGATGCACAGACGACACATCTGATTCCATGGGTTTATTTAGATTCATACCCTAACCCTAACCCTGCCACTGCAAAACTATTGCTGCTTCAACGTTTCATGACATTTAATTACGTTACTATAGCTAACTTTTATAACTCCTTAACTCATAGGCTATATATGTGTACATATGTGTGTGTGTGTGTGTGTGTGTGTATATATATATATATATATATATATATATATATATATATATATATGTATGTATAGAGAGAGAGAGAGAGAGGTTACAGTATAGTGTAAGAAAGAACATGATCACAGATGCTGCTTTTTTTCTCCTTGTCCTCCTCACTTATTTATTTTTCTCTAGATCACGTAGACATTATCTACCCTTCAAAAAGACACCAGTGCATTTCATGAAATAAGCTAATCAACACTAGCCACATCATGTTCTGTTCATTTCTTTTCTCATTTCTATTTTTAAGTAACATCTATATTAGCATTTTAGCAATTCTGTAAATAAGCGCAGACTAGGAGCGCAGTAAAGAGCAGGTCATGTATTTAGAAAGGTTTAGTCTAACCCTAACTGTGGGTTTAGTCTGGTTTAACTTAGTCTGAACTGTGGATTCAGTCTGGTTTAACTTAGTCTGAACTGCGGGTTCAGTCTGGTTTAACTTAGTCTGAACTGCGGGTTCAGTCTGGTTTAACTTAGTCTGAACTGCGGGTTCAGTCTGGTTTAACTTAGTCTGAACTGTGGGTTCAGTCTGGTTTAACTTAGACTGAACTGCGGGTTTCAGTCTGGTTGAACTTAGACTGAACTGCGGGTTCAGTCTGGTTGAACTTGGACTGAACTGCGGGTTCAGTCTGGTTTACTTGGACTGACTGCGGGTTCAGTCTGGTTGAACTTAGTCTGAACTGCGGGTTCAGTCTGGTTTCAGTCTGGTTTAACTTAGTCTGAACTGCGGGTTCAGTCTTGTTTAACTTAGACTGAACTGCAGGTTCAGTCTGGTTTAACTTACACAGACACTTAGACAATTAGTGCTCATCCAGGTCTGTATGTGTGGGACACACACACTTAGTTTATCCACTTGGTCTGATCAGATTTAATCCATAAATACAGTTGCGTGTCATCTGCATAACAGTGTAAATGAATGGCATGTTTTCTAATGATGTTACCTAAAGGCAGCATATACACAGTAAACAGCATGGGCCCAAGAAGTGACCCTTGCAGTACTCCAGACCAAACTGTGGAATGTGGTGATGATAGTTGGTTTCCATGGGCAAACTGGTACCTGTTTGATACACGTGGTTTAACCCAGCAGAGGTTTGGGGTTAGAGCTGTCCCAGTCTAATCTGTGCACTAACATACGGGGGGTCCATTGGTCAAAGGCTGCACTCAGGTCCAACAGAACCAGGATCCAGACCAGCCCATCGTCTGCAGCTACTAACAGGTTCATTAGTAACTTTAACAGGTAAATAGTAACTTTACCAGTTCATTATTAACTTTAACAGGTCATTCGTAACTTTAACTAGTGCAGTTTCAGTATTATGATGAGGTCAGAGCCAGACTAAAAGGGTTCAAATTAACTACTGTCCTGTAGGGTGTCGACAGCTGTTGAACTACCACTGGGTCTAGGACTTGGAGAAGGTTAGGGTGTTGTTGCTACCCCAACATTTTCAGAGCTGTGGACAGGAAGAGTTAGGGTTAGGACACGGGCCAAAGCCCTGGTGTATCTGCTCTGTCACTTCTGTCTTTGAACTGAGTAAAGGGTTAGGGTTAGGGTTAGGAGGGTTAGGGTTAGGGTTAAGGTTAGGATACGGGCCAAAGCGTGTATCTGCTCTGTCATTTCTGTCTTTGAACTCAGTAAATATGTAGAATATTCAAAGTGTAACTGACAAATCTCTCCCAAGCTTAAAGGAAGACGCCTAAGCCCAGAGCCTGTCTCTGCCTCCGTCTGTGCCCCCCCCCCCTTTCTTGCTCCCCCGCCTTCACTCGGATTAAGTGTATGGCTTCACACCATCGTCAGAGCTAAGCAGACCACTGACAAATATCCTTTTGCAGCCAAAAAGGGAGGAAAAAGCCTGTCCTTTCTCCTGATAATCACAGGGTTAGGGTTAGGTCTGTTTGGACTAGTACATCAAGTTCTATGGGTTAGGGTTAGGGTTGGCCTGTACAGTGTGCATGTATTTCCAGTCTTGTCTTTCCTTTCCTGGTTTTTCCTCCTTATTTATTTATCGGTGCACCAGCGCTGTCGTATCAAATGGAGCCTGTGTTCACTGCACAAAGACAGATGGCTCCCACAGATAAAGCCAATTACTGTCGTCTGTCTGTTCAAGCAGCAGAGCAGCAGCACTGACACAGTCTGCAGGGAATGCAAATGGAACTGCAGCCTTTCCTTTAATGAAAAACTGAATACAAGCTGCATGAGTGACCACAGCCTGGACTGAAACCACCATGGACTGAAAAACAGCAGTCCACCAGTCTGTTCCAGGGTTAGGGTTAGACTTGCAGTCTGTTCCAGGGTTAGGGTTAGACCTGCAGTCTGTTCCAGGGTTAGGGTTAGACCTGCCGTCTGTCTGTACAGCTGCCTCTGTTTCATTTACACACATTTGAGCCCAGGCTATTCAAGGGAAACTGTTTAATCTATACACAGTCATTCACCTATAGCAGGGTTCGGGTTCAGGTTCGGGTTCGGCAGTCATCTCTAGAACACCTCTTCAAATTAAGTTGACCAATCAGGGCAGACTTTCCCAGAGGCGTGGCCTCCTTTGACTCCTGCTCCTGACACACCTGCACTGGCACAGGTGGAGGGGATGAACGTAAACAGACCTTTAGTCTGTTCACCTCAGTATTTAACGGTGTTCATCCTCAGTATTTAACGGTGTTCACCTCAGTATTTAACAGTGTTCACCTCAGTATTTAACGGTGTTCATCCTCAGTATTTAAAGGTGTTCATCCTCAGTATTTAGCAGTGTTCACCTCAGTATTTTAAAGTGTTCACCTCAGTATTTAACGGTGTTCATCCTCAGTATTTAATGGTGTTCATCCTCAGTATTTAACGGTGTTCATCCTCAGTATTTAACGGTGTTCATCCTCAGTATTTAATGGTGTTCACCTCAGTATTTAACGGTGTTCATCCTCAGTATTTAACGGTGTTCACCTCAGTATTTAACGGTGTTCATCCTCAGTATTTAACGGTGTTCATCCTCAGTATTTAACAGTGTTCACCCTCAGTATTTAATGGTATTTCTTCTTCTCTGTCTCAGGATGATCCCTTCTTCCACCAATCGTTCCTAGTGACGAACCTGGTTTCTGGAACCGTTATGACCTGTGTGTTCTGGCCGCCTGGGACGACACCGCCACAACGCTAACTGCTACCAACGTGGTGGGCTGCGCCGGCTTCTTCACCCAGGACCACTACCCTCAGTGCCGGTCGTTGCCTGGCCAACTGCTGGGAGGGACCATGATCCTGGTGGTGGGGGGGGGTCATCGTTGCCACCCTGCTGGTCTTCATCGTCATCCTCATGGTGCGCTACAAAGCTACGGACACCGAGTCCCCCCATGGGGAAGCTGAGCGTCAGTGACACCCACTGTCAGACCAACGGGGGGCGGCTGGTTCAGAACGGACTCCTCCTTCCACAGTCCCAGGTCCAGTCCCAGGTCCAGGCCCAGGTCCAGTCCCAGCTCCAGGCCAAAGTCCTGATGCAGGAGGAGGCGGTGGAGTTTAAAGTGCGGCTCCCTCCAGAGCAGCCTCACCTCCTCCTCCTCCTCTTCGGGCTCCACGGCCACAGGCTCCTTCAGTCCCAACACCACCCTGGCCAGTATCTGGAGGTCCGCTGCCCCTAAGCCCCGGACCAACCTGGACCACCTGCTGGGGGCCTTCACGTCCCTGGAGCTGCGAGGGGGCCCGGGCCGTGACCCGGGTGTCTGCGTTAGCTCCACGATGCCGAGTGCAGCCAAAGCTCAGACGGACCGGGAGCCGCTGCTGGGCCGGACTCTGGAGTCCAGCCTAAGCCGGATCCTCATGCTCCCTTTGGACCCCAGACCCAAACGGAGCCAGTCCTTCGACATGGGAGACGTAACCAGTGCCAGCGCCACCCAGCTGTGCACCAAACCACGAAGAATCAGCAGCATCTGGACTAAGAGGAGCCTGTCCGTTAACGGAACACTACTGCAGTGTGATGAGGAGGGGGGGGACACTGAGGGGGGGGGGCAGCGGAGGAAGCAAGGGGACGATAGACAGTACGGACTGGGTGATGGAGAGCACAGTGTAGGACTGAGGAGGGGGGGGGGTAGCGGAGGAAGCAAGGGGACGATAGACAGCAGCAACTGGGTGATGGAGAGCACAGTGTAGGACTGATGGACACCCACACGGACAGGCTACAGCCATGCCAACACAGACCCCCTGGTCTAAGACAGACCCCCTGGTCTAAGACAGACCCCTGGTCTAAGACAGACCCCCTGGTCTCAGAGCCTTAGTCCAGTCCACCTCCAGTTGACGGGGTTTCAGCCAAATCTGAACGTTGGTATGAACCTGTGGATTCTTTTTGCCTCATCCTTTGAACAGAAACTGACTGACGATGTGTTGTTGAGCACTGAGTGGAACTCCTGTGTATCTCAGATATATGTGGTCAGAATGGACCAAAAAAATGTCTATTAAAATGTGTAATGAAATTTATATTTTTTATTTTGCTGGTCATATCATTACTGGAGACCACTATGAAAATTATATGAATAATTTCATCCACATGATGAGAGTGATGCAGCTAACCCTAACCTGGGGAGTAAATAAATAAATAAATAAATAAATTTGAGGGGTGGTATATGATCCATAATCAGTTTGATGTGGCTGCATAGATGATTAAAGCTGTCAACTCCTAAATTCTGACTGTACTGTACATGAGCACTCACTCACTCACTCACTCCCGTTTCACTTGTTTTTTATGCCAAATCAGAGACAGGTAAACTGGTGCAAAGGGAACCTGTTTCAGTTCACTGAGGCCTGTTTAAGAAAACATAGAACTGATTCACTTGTTTTTTAATTTTTAAGTTTTTTTTTTCATGTACTGTCTATTTTTAATAGGATACAATTTCTTCCAAAAACCACATTTCAATTGTTTTTTTCAGAGAAGTTATGGTGTTTTATATGACTGTGACAAAATCAGGGTATTTTTACAAAAGAAAAAACAAGTTTTTCTGGTTTAGCCGTCATTTCCATCAGTTTGAAAGCATTTGGTATCAACCAACTCTGGACTGGTATGCACAAGACAAGCCTAACCAAGCTAACACTGCTAACCCTAACCAAGTTAACACTGCTAACCCGAACCAAGCTAACACTGCTAACCCTAACCAAGCTAACACTGTTAACCCTAATCAAGCTAACCCTAACCAAGCTAACACTGCTAACCTGAACCAAGCTAATCTGAACAAAGCTAACACTGCTAACCAAGCTAACACCGCTAACCCAAACCAAGCTAACCCTAACCAAGCTAACACTGCTAACCCTAACCAAGCTAACACTGCTAACCAAGCTAACATTGCTAACCCAAACCAAGCTAACTTTAACCAAGCTAACACTGCTAACCAAACTAACATTGCTAACCCAAACCAAGCTAACACTGTTAACCCGAACCAAGCTAACACTGCTAACCAAGCAAGCACTGCTAACCCCAACCAAGGTAACCCTAACCAAGCTAACACTGCTGACCCTAACCAAGCTAACACTGCTAACCAAGCTAACACTGCTAACCCTAACCAAGCTAACACTGCTAACCTGAACCAAGCTAACACTGCTAACCCTAACCAAGCTAACCCTAACCAAGCTAATACTGCTGACCCTAACACTTCTAATCCTAACCCAAGCTAACACTGTTAACCCTAACCAAGCTAACACTGCTAACCCTAACCAAGCAAACACTGCTAACCCTAACCAAGCTAACATTCCTAACCTTAATCAAGCTAATACTGCTAACCCTAACTAAACCAACACTCCTAACCAAGCTAACACTGCAAACCAAGCTAACACTGCTAAACCTAACCAAGCTAACACTGCTAACTCTAACACTGCCAACCATAACCAAGCTAACACTGCTAACCTTAACCAAGCTAACCCTAACCAAGCTAACACTGCGAACCCTAACACTTCTAATCCTAACCCAAGCTAACACTGTTAACCCTAACCAGGCTAACACTACTAACCCTAACCAAGCAAACACTGCTAGCCCTAACCAAGCTAACATTCCTAACCTTAATCAAGCTAACACTGCTAACCCTAACTAAGCCAACACTCCTAACCCTAACCAAGCTAACACTGCTAACCCTAACCAAGCTAACACTGCCAACCCTAACCAAGCCAACATTCCTAACCCTAACCAAGCTAACACTGCTAACCATAACCCTTACCCTAACCATAAAACTTACTGAAATCCTAAACACACCGTTCCCCTACATACTTCTCAGTCTTAATGAATATAAACATATTTTGCTATGATGAGAGTAACTGAGCGTTAACTGTGCATCATCAACACATTAATATGAACTAACAGATGAACTGACACTAAGGGTGTATTCACACCTACCACATTTGGTCCGTTTAAAATGGACCAGAGTTCGTTTTCCCAGAAAGTCCGGACTTTTTTTAGGTGTGAATACAAACATGCGAACTCTGATTTGAACCAAACAAGTGGACCCAGACCACCTAGAAGAGGTGGTCTCGGTCCGCTTCCAAACAGACTCTGGGCCGGTTCACTTCTGGTGTGAATATAACCGACCTTGAACCAAACCAAACCAAGGAATCTTGCGCCTTTTGTGCTTGACGAGCCACCGTAACTGCTGGAAGTAGCTGAGGTTTACGGGTGGTCAGAGCGAACAGCAGCAGCTATGAGCTGTGGACAGATGTGGAGCAATGAGGAGATTGAATGTGCCATTGACATTTGGTCAGGTGCCTGTATTATGAAACTGGCTCCGACTGAGCTTTTCTTGAATGTTAACGGGGGCGGCCATGGCTCAGGTGGTAGAGCGGGTCGTCCTATAACCGAAGGGTTGGCGGTTCAAATCCTGCCCTGTCCATGTGCTGTTGTGTCCTTGGGCAAGACACTTCACCCTCCTTGCCTCCAGTGCCACTCACACTGGGGTATGAATGCGTAATGAATGTTTGATGGTGGTCAGAGGGGCCGTAGATGCGAATTGGCAGCCACGCTTCTGTCAGTCTGCCCCAGGGCAGCTGTGGCTACAGATGTAGTTTACCACCACTAGAGGGAGAATGTGACAGCAAATGAATAATGGATCAATAATGTAAAAGGGCTTTGGGTGTCTAGAAAAGCGCTATATAAAATCCAATCCATTAACATTATTTTTGTAAATTTGTGTCTGTAAAAATACAATTTATATTCTGAAAATGATAACTGTATGTAGGAGCACCACGTCTATTTTCATCAACACCGGCTGTCTCTGATTCACCCCGCCCCTGACTTTTCTGTCCAATGCCAGCGCAGTTCGTCACATGCGTGCTTCTGTTCACGCATTTTGCCAGCAAAAAGTGCAATATGAATGCGATCCGACCCAGATGAAAAAAAAATAAAGTCTGCGTTTGATCTGAATCAAATAAGCGGACCAAAGCACTTTTCAGGTGTGAATACACCCTAAGACTAACTATAAAGAGCTCAATGTCCTGGTTTAAACCCAGACCTTTTAGTTTTTGTATTGAATTCTGCTGGTTGGTTTAAAGGAAGCAGCTGATGTCTTTGTTTTAGGGGACTTCAAATAGGGTACTAGTGGAGGAAAACTATCATTACTGATTAGTGATAAATGATTGATCTGATTTCCAGGACTGAGGTAAACCTCTGGTGTCCTGTAGAAGCTCCATGTCACTGGTGCAGTGGTGTGACTCACTCATGTGACGTGTTTACAGATATATATATATATATATATATATATATATATATATATATTTTTTTTTTTTTACATCTATTAGATCATGTGAACATGTGGTCCATTCTAACAACAGCAGAATGTCCCCGTTCGTCTCCTCTGTTTGGTCCATTCTAACGACAGCAGAATGTCCCCGTTCGTCTCCTCTGTTTGGTGCATCCTAGCTCTAGAACTGACAGGACTAATGGTTCAAACGCACAGAACAGGCCTGCAGTTAAAATGAATCTGAACATGTCTATAGACAGGGTCTAATTCCTGTTTCACCGCTTAATAAATCCAAGGATATTTATTTTAAACCAATCCAACTGCGTCCACAGTTTGAACTGCTGGACTTATCTGGTGACTGGATTCATCAGTATTTGATCAGACAGAGGCTTTTCATGACTCCAAGGCTTTTCCATGGGTTAGGGTAAGGATCATTCCTGTTCTATTTGGGTTAGGGTTAGGGTCATTCCTGTTCTGTTAGGGTTAGGGTCATTCCTGTTCGATTTGGGTTAGGGTTAGGGTTAGGGTCATTCCTGTTCTATTTGGGTTAGGGTTAGAATCATTCCTGTTCTATTTGGGTTAGGGTTAGGATCATTCCTGTTCTGTTGGGGTTAGGGTCATTACTGTTCTATTTGGGTTAGGTTTAGGGTCATTCCTGTTTGATTTGGGTTAGTGTTAGGGTCATTCCTGTTCTATTTGGGTTAGGATCATTCCTGTTCTATTTGGGTTAGGGTTAGGGTCATTCCTGTTCTATTTGGGTTAGGGTTAGGGTCATTCCTGTTCTATTTGGGTTAGGGTCATTCCTGTTCTATTTGGGTTAGGGTTAGGATCATTCCTGTTCTATTTGGGTTAGGGTTAGGGTCATTCCTGTTCTATTTGGGTTAGGGTTAGGGTCATTCCTGTTCTATTTGGGTTAGGGTTAGGGATCATTCCTGTTCTATTTGGGTTAGGGTTAGGGTCATTCCTGTTCTATTTGGGTTAGGGTTAGGGTCATTCCTGTTCTATTTGGGTTAGGGTTAGGGTCATTCCTGTTCTATTTGGGTTAGGGTTAGGGTCATTCCTGTTCTATTTGGGTTAGGGTTAGGGTCATTCCTGTTCTATTTGGGTTAGGGTCATTCCTGTTCGATTTGGGTTAGGGTTAGGGTCATTCCTGTTCGATTAGGGTTAGGGTCATTCCTGTTCTATTTGGGTTAGGATCATTCCTGTTCTATTTGGGTTAGGGTTAGGGTCATTCCTGTTCTATTTGGGTTAGGGTCATTCCTGTTCTATTTGGGTTTGGGTTAGGATCATTCCTGTTCTATTTGGGTTAGGGTTAGGGTCATTCCTGTTCTATTTGGGTTAGGGTTAGGATCATTCCTGTTCTATTTGGGTTAGGGTTAGGGTCATTCCTGTTCTATTTGGGTTAGGGTTAGGGTCATTCCTGTTCTATTTGGGTTAGGATTAGGGTCATTCCTGTTCTATTTGGGTTAGGGTTAGGATCATTCCTGTTCTATTTGGGTTAGGGTTAGGGTCATTCCTGTTCTATTTGGGTTAGGGTTAGGGTCATTCCTGTTCTATTTGGGTTAGGGTCATTCCTGTTCTATTTGGGTTAGGGTTAGGGTCATTCCTGTTCTATTTGGGTTAGGGTTAGGGTCATTCCTGTTCTATTTGGGTTAGGGTCATTCCTGTTCTATTTGGGTTAGGATCATTCCTGTTCTATTTGGGTTAGGGTTAGGGTCATTCCTGTTCTATTTGGGTTAGGGTCATTCCTGTTCTATTTGGGTTTGGGTTAGGATCATTCCTGTTCTATTTGGGTTAGGGTTAGGGTCATTCCTGTTCGATTTGGGTTAGGGTCATTCCTGTTCTATTTGGGTTAGGGTTAGGGTCATTCCTGTTCTATTTGGGTTAGGATCATTCCTGTTCTATTTGGGTTAGGGTTAGGATCATTCCTGTTCTATTTGGGTTAGAGTTAAGGTTAGGGTTAGGGTCATTCCTGTTCTATTTGGGTTAGGGTTAGGGTCATTCCTGTTCTATTTGGGTTAGGGTCATTCCTGTTCGGTTAGGGTTAGGGTCATTCCTGTTCGATTAGGGTTAGGGTCATTCCTGTTCTATTTGGGTTAGGATCATTCCTGTTCTATTTGGGTTAGGGTTAGGGTCATTCCTGTTCTATTTGGGTTAGGGTCATTCCTGTTCTATTTGGGTTTGGGTTAGGATCATTCCTGTTCTATTTGGGTTAGGGTTAGGGTCATTCCTGTTCGATTTGGGTTAGGGTCATTCCTGTTCTATTTGGGTTAGGGTTAGGGTCATTCCTGTTCGATTTGGGTTAGGGTTGGGGTTAGGGTCATTCCTGTTCTATTTGGGTTAGGATCATTCCTGTTCTATTTGGGTTAGGGTTAGGATCATTCCTGTTCTATTTGGGTTAGAGTTAAGGTTAGGGTTAGGGTCATTCCTGTTCTATTTGGGTTAGGGTTAGGGTCATTCCTGTTCTATTTGGGTTAGGGTTAGGATCATTCCTGTTCTATTTGGGTTAGGGTCATTCCTGTTCTATTTGGGTTAGGGTTAGGATCATTCCTGTTCTATTTGGGTTAGAGTTAAGGTTAGGGTTAGGATCATTCCTGTTCTATTTGGGTTAGGGTTAGGATCATTCCTGTTCTATTTGGGTTAGAGTTAAGGTTAGGGTTAGGGTCATTCCTGTTCGATTTGGGTTAGGATCATTCCTGTTCTATTTGGGTTAGAGTTAAGGTTAGGGTTAGGGTCATTCCTGTTCTATTTGGGTTAGGGTTAGGGTCATTCTTGTGCTATTTGGGTTAGGGTTAGGGTCATTCCTGTTCAATTTGGGTTAGGGTTAGGGTCATTCCTGTTCTATTTGGGTTAGGGTTAGGATCATTCCTGTTCTATTTGGGTTAGGGTTAGGGTCATTCCTGTTCTATTTGGGTTAGGGTTAGGGTCATTCCTGTTCTATTTGGGTTAGAGTTAAGGTTAGTGTCATTCCTGTTCTATTTGGGTTAGGGTCATTCCTGTTCTATTTGGGTTAGGGTCATTCCTGTTCTATTTGGGTTAGGGTTAGGGTCATTCCTTTCCTATTTGGGTTAGGGTTAGTGTGATGATTGGCCATGTGGAGGAGGAAACACACCAGGAGGCTGGAATGATCTTCACCGCAGTATGATTTATTTACAGTGGTTGCCCAGGTAACATCACTGATTGAGCTGTGTTAGTGAGAAGAAAAAAAGTAAAGCCGCAAGCGGCATCTAAAGGCCCTCACCACGGGCACGTCCAGTAGAAGTATGTCCATCGTTCAGCAGGTGGCGGTCTAGCACCAAATTTCAATGTCTTCTGATGAATGGGTGTAGGCCTGGGAGATTGACAACTGATTCAAATTTGAGGCAAATCTTTTTTTGTATGTCCGAACTAAAGAATGTTTTGTACAAGTAAATCTGTAGGGAGCGCTATGCAGCTAAAATTAAATTTCTTCCATTGAATGGGTGTAGGCCTGCGAGATGTACCACTGAGTCAAATTTGAGCCAAATCGGTGTCTGTATGTGCGAATTGATGCAATTTTCGTGAAGGTAAATTTGTAGGGGGCGCTACTGAGTGAAGTGGCAATTTCTTTTGATAAATGACTGTAGGCCTGGGAGATTGACAACTGATTCAAATTTGAGCCAAATTGGTATTCGTATGTCTAGCGTGAAGTAATTTTTGTAAAGATAAAATTGTAGGGGGCGCTACGGCACCGAATTTCAAATTTTTCTGATAAATGGGTGTAGGCCTGGGAGATAGACGTCTGAGTCAAATTTGAGCCAAATCGGTGTTCATATGTCCGAACTGAAGCAATTTTAATAAAAAAATATTACAAATTTTTTAGGGGGCGCTGTTGTGCAAAATTTCAGTTTCTTTTGATAAATAGGTGTAGGCCTGGGAGACAGATGTCTGAGTCAAATTTGAGCCAAATTGGTGTTCGTATGTCCGAACTGATGTCATTTTTGTAAATGTACATTTGTAGGGGGCGCTATAGTGCGAAATTTCAATTTCTTTTAATAAATGGGTGTAGGCCTGGGAGATAGACGTCTGAGTCAAATTTTGGCCAAATTGGTGTTTGTATGTCTAAGCTGAAGCAATTTTTATGATGGTAAATTTTCAAAAAATCTTCGCAAAGTTTGCAACCTCATTGCACAAAAACGGTGACACCGATTCAAAAAATTCAGCTAACTTTTGATGCCCCACTTCTCTAGATACTGTACACCGATTTTGAGCTCATTTGGCCAAACGGCTTTGTAGGAGATAGTTATAATACATCAGCGAAAACGCTGACTCAGCATTTTGGAAATTTCAATCCAATATAGCCGACTAAGGATTGGTTTAGGGGCGTGGCCATAATATTTTTTGTTTGTCTCCTCATGATGAATCTGTGTACTGATTTTCGTGGCTCTACGACAAACTTTATGTTGGACACGCTCCCATTGGCGCAATGCATTTCCACTTTTCAAGGGGGCGCTGCCGCAACATTTCTTTACCGA
>NW_021941442.1:0-35000 GCF_902148855.1 Sphaeramia orbicularis | reverse complement strand
GAACCCACTGTGTATGACGGACCACCAGACCCAGACCCTGTCAGGTCCGGTCCAAGCTCCTGACCTGTACCCACTGTGGAAACTTCTGGAGGAACATGGATGGTCCAAGCCATGGAGCAGGTCTAAGCTCCTGGACCTTCTGGACCCTCTGGACCCTCTTGATCTTCTGGACCTTCTGGACCCTCTGGATCTTCTGGACCCTCTGGACCTCCTGGACCTTCTGACTGTCCCACCACAGATGGACAGATGCAGACTGTCCCAGTGACCCCCAAACTGAGAGGATGGAACCAGCAGGTACCAGGATGGAACCAGCAGGTACCAGGAGGAGGCCACAGCAGGAATGCAGCTGCAGATGGCTGTAAATATGACACCAACTCATGACTAAGTTCTGTGCAGAAGTGGGTGTTCACTTCAACGCTGCAGAGACAGCGGGTCAGCTTCAAAGCACTACTGAGCATGCACTGTTGAAGACTCTGTCCTGTGCTATCTGTTTTCTTTTTTCTGTGCTATCTTTTTTTTTCTGTGCTATCTTTTTTTTCTGTGCTATCTTTTTTTTCTGTGCTATCTGTTTTGTTTTGTTTTTTTCTGTGCTATCTGGTTTTTTTTTTGTCCTGTGCTGTTTTTTTTTTTTTTTTTTGTCCTGTGCTATCTGTTTTTCTTCTGTGCTATCTGCTTTGTCTTGTTTTTTTTCCTATGCAATTTTTTTTTTTTTTTTTTTTTTTTGTCCTGTGCTGTTTTTTGTTTTTTTTTTTCCCTGTGCTATGCCTGTTGCTCTGTCGCTGTTGCGCTAATGATGCCTTCATGGACACTCGGATTTTTGTTTGGAGTTTTATTTGCGCACTTTATTGATGATTATTTTTTTTGATACATGGGTTAAAGTGTTAATAGTCAATCCATTAATTTAATAAGTAAGAATACAGAGTTAAAATTAAGTTCTAAACTAAATGTTTAATTTGATTTCATTAAATGGTTAAAATGGTAATTTAATTTCCTATTAATTCATGTGGTAAAAAAAAAAAAAAACTAATCCTAAAATTTGCATAAATGAAGCTATTGGTAAATAATCTTGGGTTTAGTAAAGTTGTTCCACTGTGAAATACTTATCAGTTTTTCCCAGTCTGTACTAAAACTTAAATGTGAATGTGTGTATATTACTTAAACTGGTTTGTTTTGTTTGTTTTTTTTCAAGGTTTTCACCTATGACAAATGTATAAACCTTTTCAAGCTATCCTGAAAACTAAAATAAAGTTGATAAAAGGAAAAACAGGCCTGATGATTTTGAGTGGAATCCAGTTCAATACTTCACTGTTTTTCAAATGTGGGAGAACTGCACAAAAGCTGAAAACACTGGACAATCGAAGCCACCCACAGGTGTCAATGTGACAGTAGTGGCTTCTCCATCTGCACAAAACTTGACCCATATTTACTAAATATGGTAAAAACAGAAGTGTGTAATGTTGTTTTTTCCATTAAATCACAAACACTATGATTTGTTTATTATTGTGAGATGACGCGAGAAGTCGTTCAATGAACATGGAGACAAATGTAAATATGGTGTTTATTGACAGATATATTCCTTATTCTTCTATATTCTCCCTCAGTCGGCTACTGAATGATGTGGTTTCCTGCTGTGTCCACACATAACAGACATGTTTGGGTTCAACTCTTCTACTTCTCTTGGTGTAATGTCTGTCAACATCTGTTTTTTAAATTCACCTGACTCTAATTGTGGAACAAGGTCTTTCTGTTGCAGTTTTGTGTCATATACTATTTGTGCTTCGCCCCAAAAACCACCTCTTGCCGGCGCAAAAACTTTTAATCAAAAAATGAGAGTTTTGGCAAAATTGTCATTTTTCCATTAGAAAAAAATTTACGTGCAAGTTATAATTGTACAATTTGAGGATCAATGGAAAAGGGACTAATGATCATTTGTGTCTATGTGTTCAGTCCTGTGATGTACTGGTCACATGTCCAGGGTGAACCCGCCTTCACCCATAACTAGCTGGGCTAGGCTACTATAATAATAATAATAATAATAATAATAATAATAATAATATAATCTCCCTTACCCTAAGGACAGCAATCCAACCCCAGTAGACTGAATGTTTTAATAGATCAGTAGTCACTCAAAGACGTCATGACCATTTGTTAGCGTTAGCAAAACAAGTTGAAACCCCACATTTTTACGTTATAGCGGACGGAGGTGGGGGGGGTGTTGTTTTCGCCCTCAGGTTTCCCCGCCCGCAGCTGTGACATCATTACCGACTGTATCAATACCCACTACCGACCTTACCCCCAGGGACACACCCCCTTACCACCTTACCCCCAGGGACACACCCCCTTACCACCTTACCCCCAGGGACACACCCCCTTACCACCCTACCCCTAGGGACACACCCCCTCTAGGACCCTAACACTTAAATTGCTACTAACACCCCCACAGACCCCTCCCCCTGCAGGTTTATAAGTCCTCCCCCGCCCCAGTTATTAGAACTGATAAGAAACAAACGTTTTCAAAAGAGCAAAACCAGTCCAGTAGCACCCAGAAGAACTACCAAGAAGAACCCAAACCTGGACACATGAGAAACCTACAAAACAGAGACTGAGATCAAAAGAAAAAATGACAGACTATTCTAATAAAGTCATAATATTTAGGCCAAAGTCACAGTATTTCAACAATAAACTAATGAGCACAGACATGAGGTCATTTACAAAAACATGTCAAACACCAGAATATCTCAGTTTATTGATCAAATACAGAACCACTTTACTGGAACTGTTGCGTTTGTGGCACCTCGGAATTTTGATAACCCTCCTAATCTTGTCCCTTTTTACTTCAATCTCTAATAATCTCGGAGCCTCATTTTGTACCTTAGTGTTTCTGTTCATTCCCACATTCCACTGACTGTGGACCAGATGACTGAATTAATTTATGTCCCTTTGAAAATAAGACTTCTCTTTGTCAATAAAGTTTCCAGATCTCCCGGACGTTGTTCCAGTGAGCGCATGCGCACTCCATGCTCCGTATTGCGGAGGGCACTGCCGCAGCTGTCAGAGGATCGGGTTCGGGTCCAGGAATGTGAGTCCGTGCCTTTTACTGCGGACTGGACCCTGATGATCCGGGTCTGTGGGGTTAACGGAGCCCATGTGTCAGATCAAGTCCCCAGTCTGAGCCCGGAGACATGAAGGACCCCGGACCCGCCTGAGGACACGGGCAGGGTTCGGACTGGTTTATTTCGGTCGGACTCGGTTCGGTTGGACTGGTTCCTTTGGGTCGGGGCCATGGCCTCGGTCACCGTCGGCTCGTCGGACCGGAGCCTCCACAAACACCGCCGCTGCTTCTCTCTGCTCTTCTACCGGGCCGTGCGGGACCTCAAGCCGGTTTGGATGCTGGAGGACATGCGAACGATGGAGACTTTTTACACGGAGGAGGAGGACGGCCACCGGACCTACACCCCCTCGGAGGCTCTGCTGTACGCTATCGTCCACGACCACCAGGCGTACGCCCGGTACCTGCTCCGCCGGTACACCGGCCAGGCGCTGTCCAAGCCCGCGGAGCGCTTCTGCTGCTGCCCGGCCTCCGCTCCGCACCTGGCCATGGCCGTCCGCTATGACCGCCGCTATATCCTCGGCCTCATCCTGCAGGAGCTGCACCGGACACCCGGCGGACCCTCCGGGACCCACGGCGGCGGCTGTTTCCACCCGGACGACGGCAGAAGCCCGTTACATCTGGCCTGCGAGCTCGTGCGGCCCGAGGCCGTTATTATGCTGCTGGGGAACGGCGCGTGCCCGCAGGCGCGGGACCGGGACGGACTGACCCCCTTGGATGTGATCCTGCAGAAGCTCCGGGACTGCGAGGACGTGAAGGGCGGGGCCAGGAGGCGGTGCCTGGACCACATGCTCTTGTTCATGCCCAAGGTCCACTTCCACATGAAGGCGGATCTGGACTCGGAACCGGACCGCTGGACCAGGGTCCTGGGCGAAGACACGTTCAAGTACCTGCTAGGCAGGAGTCCGGCCCCGCTGGTCCTCACCGCCATGCAGACGGTCCTGCAGCAGCTGAGCCCCGCCTCCTTCACGGACAGCCTGCACGAGCTGCCCATTCCGCCCTCCCTCAAACCGGAGGGCCTGCCCGGGGGCGCGCGCGAGACCGACAGGACGGTGTAGCTCCGTCACGTCACGGCTCCACTTCAACCTGTTAGGGTTAACCCTAACCCTAGTGTTAACTCGAGAGTTAACCCTAACCCTAGTGTTAACCCTAACCAAACTGTGTGTGTGTGTGTGTGTGTGTGTGTGTGTGTGTGTGTGTGTGTGTGTGTGTGTGAGATGTGGTAACACTTCCTTATCAGGCTGCACAGCTGAGGTATGGAGGAAGACAGTTAGGGTTAACATGGGTTAGGGTTAACATGGAGGTTAGAAGAATGTTATGTGGACTCTGGTTGAACCCTACCTGCCTTCATTTGCATGTGTTCAGGACTTTCTACCTGCAGAAATCCATGGTGGGTTCTGCTGAAGCCAGATTCAAATCCAATGGATCAGATAGAACCGATCAGATAGAACCGATCACAGATGGTCCAATGCACTTTACAAAGTTTTGACCCATTTTTTTAATGCTTTGAATGATTAGGGTTTTTTTTATTCACCTATGATAAGAGAGTCTAAATAATACTCCAATTCAATGTATTTACTGGAAAAACAACAACTATGTAAAGGTGTTCTGGGTTAGGGTTAGGGTTAGGGTTAGTCCAGGCCTGTACAGAGAAATATGCAAAAGTCCAAATGTGAATGTGTGACTGTACACTGACTTTACCCATTTAGATTCACATTTATACATATATTTACAGATGTTTGGTTATGGGGTACATCCCATAACTGACAGCCTTCTAGTGCCAGAGGGTTCCAAAGGGTTGGTCATTTTAGAACATCACACCAACAGCATCGGGACATTTGAAGGTCCAGTCTGGACATTTTAGAGCAGGGGGTCACCAATCCTGGTCCTCGAGGGCCGGAATCCTGCATGTTTTAGATGTTTCCCTCTTCCAGCACACCTGATTCAAATGATAAGCCTATCATCAAGCTCTGCAGAAGCCTGAGAATGACCGTCAGGTGTGCTGGAAGAGGGAAACATCTAAAACATGCAGGATACCGGCCCTCAAGGACCAGGATTGGTGACCCCTGTTTTAGAGGAAGAGGAAAGATCAGATTATTAGAGAAATGGAATGGAATCATAATTATTTTTTTTACTCATGTATAAATAACTGAAAATAATCCTGTTTTTGTTCCTTAGATTGAGCCATTTTAGGGACAGTTGGAGTGGGGCTTAGGGTTAGGGTCAGAATGTACCTTATAGGGTTAGAGTTAGTGGCTCCTGAAGGGTTAGGGTTAAAGTTAGTGGCCCCTGTAGGATTAGGGTTAGTGGCCCCTGTAGGATTAGGGTTAGGGTTAGTGGCCCCTGTAGGATTAGGGTTAGTGGCCCCTGTAGGATCAGGGTTAGGGGCTCCTGTAGGATTAGGGTTAGGGGCCCCTGTAGGATTAGGGTTAGGGTTAGTGGCCCCTGTAGGATTAGGGTTAGGGTTAGTGGCCCCTGTAGGATTAGGGGCCCCTGTAGGATTAGGCTTAGGGTTAGTGGCCCCTGTAGGATTAGGGTTAGTGGCCCCTGTAGGATTAGGGTTAGGGTTAGTGGCCCCTGTAGGATTAGGGTTAGGGGCCCCTGTAGGATTAGGGTTAGGGTTAGTGGCCCCTGTAGGATTAGGGTTAGGGGCCCCTGTAGGATTAGGGTTAGTGGCCCCTGTAGGATTAGGGTTAGTGGCCCCTGTAGGGTTTGGGGCCCCTGTAGGGTTAGGGATAGGGTTAGCCTGTAGATGTGTGACTAGATAACACTGAAGGATGGTCTGATAGTTTTATTCCTATGAAATGTGCCCACAGTTCCAACCCTAACCCTAACCCTGCCCCCAGAGTGATTCTGGGATTATTACATGAATGACACATGTTATGGATTGAACCCTTGGATCTAGATGTTGTTTGAAGTTATTTTGCAAAATAATAATAATAATAATAATAATAGTAATAATAATAATAATAATAATAATAATAATAATAATAATAATAATAATCTGAATAACAGCCATTCCATGGAACTTTGAACACATGTAGAGTTTGTGCAGCCTCACTCAAAAGTGTATCCCATAATACTCCTGCTCCGTATGCATCATATCAGAGGTACTGTAGACCTACAAAACTGACTGTGTTACTGCTGCTTTCTATTTATTGGTTATATTTAATGTTGAAGACTGTGATCTTATAGATCCTTTAATGACCACTGGATCACTTCAAACATCTGTGGACTGATTATTTTTCAAATAAATGAAAATCTATTTTATCATCTTTTGACTGAGTTTTTGTTCCTATTTCACTGAAAACATTTTTTTGCAGATCCCAAAATAACCTTGGAAAGCTCTTTAAAAATAAAATCAAAGTAGCCTCAGTAACCCCTGGTGTGCTGAAGTGCAGCGTAAATTGTAGGGGCTACCCTAACCCTAACCCTAAACCTGTGGGATCCCGTAAACATCTGAATGTTTAGACTCTGAGGTTCGCTGGAACTGTCTGACAGCTCCAAGCATGGCCCTGGGGTGGAACCGACCTCCAGTGGGTGAGGATGGCCCTTCAGTGGGTGAGGACAGCCTTAGGGTTAGGGTAAGGGTTAGGACCCACTCACTGTTGGGTTAGGACCTACTCACTATTGGGTTAGGGTTAGGACCTACTCACTGTTGGGTTGGGGTTAGGACCCACTCACTGTTGGGTTAGGGTTAGGACCCACTCACTGTTGGGTTAGGACCTACTCACTATTGGGTTAGGGTTAGGACCTACTCACTGTTGGGTTGGGGTTAGGACCCACTCACTGTTGGGTTAGGGTTAGGACCCACTCACTGTTGGGTTAGGACCTACTCACTGTTGGGTTAGGACCCACTCACTGTTGGGTTAGGGTTAGGACCTACTCACTGTTGGGTTAGGGTTAGGACCCACTCACTGTTGGGTTAGGACCTACTCACTATCGGGTTAGGGTTAGGACCTACTCACTGTTGGGTTGGGGTTAGGACCCACTCACTGTTGGGTTAGGGTTAGGACCCACTCACTGTTGGGTTAGGACCCACTCACTGTTGGGTTAGGGTTAGGACCCACTCACTGTTGGGTTAGGACCTACTCACTATTGGGTTAGGGTTAGGACCTACTCACTGTTGGGTTGGGGTTAGGACCCACTCACTGTTGGGTTAGGGTTAGGACCCACTCACTGTTGGGTTAGGACCTACTCACTGTTGGGTTAGGGTTAGGACCCACTCACTGTTGGGTTAGGACCTACTCACTGTTGGGTTAGGGTTAGGACCCACTCACTGTTGGGTTAGGACCTACTCAATGTTGGGTTAGGGTTAGGACCCACTCACTGTTGGTCGTGTCATATGCTTGTTTCTGATTGTTATGTGTTGTGTGTTTGCCTGCCTAATTGTCTGTGTTGCAGAGCTGTGCTGATGGGCTGATTGTGTCCACCTGTTGGGGAACAAGGGCTGGGCCTATATGAAGGGCTCAGTCCCACCTGCTCTCTGCCTTCTTCACGTTTTCCGCAGATCACATAGCTTTTGCTGTTTTTTTGTTTTTTCTTGTTCTTCTTTTTATTAATAAATCACTTTTTTTTTGCATTCATTCTGGTTTGCGTCCTCCTTTATGTTGTGTCTCTGAGCCGGTCATAACATAATGGGGGCTCGTCCAATTGAAGTGGGTCAGTGTATTTTTTTACCCCTAGACCGTTGTTTTTCCATGTTTTTGGTGGTTCATGTATGTGTCACAACATGAGGTAAGGGGTTTTTTTTGTATGAGTTTACCTGGTTAAGTCAGCCAGCAGGTGTTGGTGTTACCTTCACCACTTTGTTTTTGAGTGGTAACCCTGGGGTGGCCCCTGGCGTGCCCAGGAAAGCCGACAAAGATAGTTAGGTAAGATAGGGTAAAAGTCAAAGGCAGAGAGGAAACCAGGTAAGCTCTCGAGAAGGTTCATTAGGAATGCCAATTTCTGATTCAGTGATAGCATGTGGTGTCATGTACTGACCTGGGTTTGCACTCACACCATGTGTTGTGAGTTAGAGGACTTTGTTTTGTGTGCCGTAGTTTAAAGGCTAGGCTGTAGTTGTGTTCCTCTGGAACACTTGTAACCCTGGTGCTCATGCATTTTTGTGTGAGTGGTGTTTTTTTTTTTTTTTTTTGTAGTCGCATGGTTTGTGGGACTACATTTTGTGTAATCTACTTTCTTCCTGTGGGGAGGGGTAGAGTTTAGGGCTTGAGTTGTATTGACTCATGTAGGGTGGCAGTTGTCATACTATTTCCATACTGTGTGCAGGGAATAGTTATGGAGTTATCAGCCTAGTGTGTGTTTTGTTTTTTGTAAGTTTTTGATTGCTTACTTCTGGCTATGTGTAGGTCTATAGTGATATTAACTGCACTTTGTTTCATAACGCTAGTTCTGTGTGGAAGTGTTCTGTGGAGTTGTGCTAGTTTGTTTCCAGTTTGAGGTTAATTGCACTTTGTGTTGTGGCACTTATCTGTGTGGTAGTGTTGCATTGTGTTGTACTGGTTTGACACTTGTGGTTTATTAAATTTCTTAGGTTTCACAGTACTACTTTTTGCCTTAGCAGATTCATTCCCATTAATTCTGATTTCAGTATGGATGTTGATCTGAAAAACTTTTGTGAAGCGCCTACTAGAGGGCAGCTGTTTCAATGTACTAAAGCACAGTTAATGTCCATCGCAAAGCATTATTGCATTGCAGCTGCATCAACTTCTTCTAAAGAAGAACTTGGATCAAGAATAATTACAGCACTAGTGGAACAGGGAGTACTTCTGAGTGAGTCTGAGGATTCAGATTTAAGTCAATCTGTTCAGGGATCTGACAGTAAGTCAGATGATGTACTGTTAGCACAGGATGTTCATGCTGTGCGTTTACATGAATTGGACTTACAGTTAAAAATTAAAGTTAGAGCTTGAGGCAAAAGCTAGAGAAGAGGACAGGAAGTTTGAAATCGAGAGGTTACGTTTGATACATGAAGAGAAAATGAGGGAATTAGAACTGAGCTGGCCTGCAGTCTACAGGTTCTCCTTCTCCATGGTTTGATGTTGGATGTAACATAAGTTTAGTTTCTCCTTTCTCAGAGAAAGAAGTGGAAAAATACTTTTCACATTTTGAGTGTGCAGCCACCACATTTGGCTGGCCTGAAAATGTCTGGACCCTGTTGCTGCAGTGTGTTTTAACGGATAAAGCACAGGAAGTTTATTCTTCATTAACACTCACCCAAAGTACTGATTACCAAGTTCTTAAAGCAGCCATATTGCGGGCCTACGAGCTGGTTCCAGAGGCTTACAGGCAGCGTTTTAGAAGATGTCAAAAGGCTGAGAAGCAGACTTTTGTTGAGTTTGCCAGAGAAAAAGAAATCTTGTTTAATAGGTAGTGCACATCTCAGAGTTGAAACTAAAGAGCAACTTTATGACTTAATACTCTTGGAGGAATTTAAAAATTGTGTTCCTGAGGCTGTTGCAACTTATTTGAGGGAGCAGTGAGTGTCCACGGTTGGGGCTGCTGCTGTGCTTGCTGACGAGTATGTCTTGGCTCACAGGGTCAATTTTAATGATAAATCTTGTGAGACTAGGAACTGTGTTTTTCCTCATTTTAAAGCTGTGTGGTCTGCTGGTGAGCTGAGGAAAAAGTGAAGAAGGCAGAGAGCAGGTGGGACTGAGCCCTTCATATAGGCCCAGCCGTTGTTCCCTAACAGGTGGACACAATCAGCCCATCAGCACAGCTCTGCAACACAGACAATTAGGCAGGCAAACACACAACACTGATTCTGATTCTAGACTCTTTACTATGATCAAACAACTGTCACTGAGAAGACAAACCTCCTTTTTCCAATGCAGGGGTAAAAAATTAACTAAGGGAAAATATAAATAACTAACCCTAACCCATCTACACACAAACACTCCCGCTAGTCTCCAGGATTTAAAAAAAAAAGAGAAACTCATAAACAAAAAACATCTTTCTTAACCGACTAGTGACTCTGAACCCAGATCCAGATGTTTGTACCTCTTACCTTAAATCCATTTGGATCCTAACCCTCCACTTGGAGCAAAGCCCATGAAATTCCTCCTATTGTGTCAGATTGCGGGAGTGAAACCAAGCATTCAGTGGAATTTATTATTTTATTACTCCTTCAGCAGAGAAACATCTGAGTCACATAAAGGACACTTCTGATTTTATTTCTAAAATAAAGAACTTACAGATCCAAATGCCATCCTCTTCAGCACAGACATAGACAGCTTATATACAAATATAGATATTAAAGAGGGCATTCAAAGAGTGAAGGAGTGCTTCTTTAAATATCCTGAATCGAAAAGACCTTATAAAGAACTCCTACAATTTTTAGAAATAAATCTCACCAGGACTGATTCTGAATTCACTGGGGAATTTTATTTACAGATCAAGGGAACAGCAATGGGTAAAAAAATTCACTCCAGCCTCTGCACACATTTTCATGGCCATTTGGGAAGATACTGCATCAGAGAAATGCAATCAAAAACCAGTACACGACTTTAGAGAACTGGATGACATCTGGGGGGTTTAGCAACATTCAGAGGAGGAATTCAAACAATTTTTCAACATCCCAAACACACAATCCTTCTACAGTATAACTCTCAAATACACTTTGGATTTTAATTCAATTTCTTGGATACAACCACCTTTGAAGGAAAAAACTTCAGAAACACAAAAGAATTAGACATAAAAGTGTATTTCAAAGACACAAACATACTTTATTACATAAAACGAGTTTTCATCCTCAATATGCCTTTGCAGGATTAATAAAGTTTCAACTACTCAGATTCCATAGGATCTGTACTCAGGAGGAGGATTTCATGTCAGCTACCAGAGTGTTATTTATTGCAGTGTCCACTAGAGGGTATTGCAGGTCCTTTGTGTCCAGTACAGGGTACTGTAGGTCCTTTGTGTCCAGTACAGGGTACTGTAGGTCCTTTGTGTCCAGTACAGGGTACTGCAGGTCCTTTGTGTCCACTAGAGGGTACTGCAGGTCCTTTGTGTCCAGTACAGGGTACTGCAGGTCCTTTGTGTCCACTAGAGGGTACTGCAGGTCCTTTGTGTCCAGTACAGGGTACTGCAGGTCCTTTGTGTCCACTAGAGGGTACTGCAGGTCCTTTGTGTCCAGTACAGGGTACTGTAGGTCCTTTGTGTCCAGTACAGGGTACTGCAGGTCCTTTGTGTCCACTAGAGGGTACTGCAGGTCCTTTGTGTCCAGTACAGGGTACTGCAGGTCCTTTGTGTCCAGTACAGGGTACTGTAGGTCCTTTGTGTCCAGTACAGGGAACTGCAGGTCCTTTCTTTCCACTAGAGGGTACTGCAGGTCCTTTGTGTCCAGTACAGAGTACTGCAGGTCCTTTGTGTCCACTAGAGGGTACTGCAGGTCCTTTGTGTCCAGTACAGGGTACTGTAGGTCCTTTGTGTCCAGTACAGGGTACTGCAGGTCCTTTGTGTCCACTAGAGGGTACTGCAGGTCCTTTGTGTCCAGTACAGGGTACTGTAGGTCCTTTGTGTCCACTAGAGGGTACTGCAGGTCCTTTGTGTCCAGTACAGAGTACTGCAGGTCCTTTGTGTCCACTAGAGGGTACTGCAGGTCCTTTGTGTCCAGTACAGGGTACTGTAGGTCCTTTGTGTCCAGTACAGGGTACTGCAGGTCCTTTGTGTCCACTAGAGGGTACTGCAGGTCCTTTGTGTCCAGTACAGGGTACTGCAGGTCCTTTGTGTCCACTAGAGGGTACTGCAGGTCCTTTGTGTCCAGTACAGGGTACTGCAGGTCCTTTGTGTCCACTAGAGGGTACTGCAGGTCCTTTGTGTCCAGTACAGGGTGCTGTCACTCTTCCTCAGACTGTTCTTCAGGACCCTCCTCCTGGTCAAACCCATACACGTTGAATCCTTACTACCATTTGTTATTAGAGACTGACCTTCTGCTGTCGTATTATCCAAAAATGGGCACTCCCTGAATCACTCCCTTACACAGGAACACCAACCCAATAATGACATCAGGTGGATTTCAGCATACAGAAAAAAAACAAAAACTGAAGACACATATTACTCAAAGCTAGGATCAGAGACCATATTTTTCTACATAATTTTTATTTTGAAACCCTAACTGGAATTTTTTCATCTGAATCGTTTGTTTAGGATATTGGCACAGAAACAAAAATCTAAAGTTTCAAGAATAATTTCAAAACAAAAAACTTAACCAAAAAAAAAAAAAAAAGGCACCTGCCAAACACACAGTCCCAACAATAGTTATCCTGGTCCTGGTTCTGGTCCTGGTCTGCAGTTGTCCCTCTCTCTCTCCCTGGACTATGCGGTCTCTGGTCACCAGAGCCTGTGGTGTTGTGGCGTTCCTCCAGGTTTGGGACCAGCCCATCCATAGGTCTGGCTGTATGACTGGAGCTCAGACCGGCCTCCTCCATACCCAGGTCCAACCCACAGATGTTATTCAGGTGATAGACGTGGCATGATGCGGTTCACTGGACTAACAATGGAGGGCTTTTTTGGGCCTTTATAGGCCTTCTAAACCAATCCTCAAATCGTGCACATACCCACTGAGTATTGCTCAGTGTGTATTTGGTCCACTTTAGCAAACAGACCAACCCATGTGCAATGAACCATGGCAACATGACAACTCATATAATAACAGATATATTACAGGTATAATAACAGACTAAATAAGAGTGGTGGAGGAGTAGCTTTATATATTCATAAATCTTTAGACTTCAGGGTTTTGGTTGACATTACAACTGTAATTGATAATCTGCTTGAATGTTTAACAATTGAAGTGCACATGGAGAAATACAAGAATATTATTGTTAGCTGCATTTATAGAGCACCGGGCTCAAGCATTAGTACATTCAGTGAGTGGATGGAATCAGTATTCTCAAAAATAAGCAATAAAACTATTTTTATATGTGGTGATTTTAATATTGATATGTTAAATCCCAACAAACAGAAAACTACAGATGAATTTATTAATACAATATATAGTATGAGCCTATTTCCAAAAATCACCAGACCCAGCAGAATTCCATCCCACCGTGCCACTCTCATTGATAATATTTTCACCAATGACATTGATAATAATACAATAAGTGGACTTTTAATTAATGACATCAGTGACCATTTGCCAGTGTTCACAGTCTATGACATCAAATGTAGAAATAAGTTAAACAAATTGGAAAGGTATGGAATAAGGGGGATTGTGCTGGACTGGGTAAAATGTTGTTTAAGTGGCAGACGGCAGTTTGTGAAATTGGGTGACTGTGATTCATCATGTTTGGACATTGCTTGTGGGGTCCCCCAGGGGTCAGTATTGGTTCCTAAATTTTTTCTTCTGTATATAAATGAAATATGTAAAATTTCTAAGGTATTGAACTTCATGTTATTTGCTGATGATACAAATATTTTCTGCTCTGGGGATAACTTACAAAAATTATAGGAGGAAGTTAGTACAGAAATGAACAAAGTAAAAATGTGGTTCGACAGAAACAGGTTGTCATTAAATCTTAGCAAGACAAAAATAATGATATTTGGTAATTGCAGAAATAATTCACAGGTAACAATAAAAACAGACGGAATTGAAATAGAGAGAGTTCATGAAATAAAATTTCTGGGGGTAACCACTGACGACAGAATCAGTTGGAAAGCCCATATCAAACATGTACAAACCAAAGTCTCCAGAAGCATTGCAATAATAAAAAAAGCAAAGAAGGTTTTGGATCACAAGTCACTTCACACTCTGTACTGTTCCCTCGTTTCACCATATTTACAGTACTGTGTTGAGATCTGGGGCAACAACTACAAGAGCTCACTACAGCCACTAACTATTATTCAAAAAAGAGCAAAGAGGATCATTCATAATGTTGGCTACCAGGAACACACAAACTCATTATTCTTACAGTCAAAATTACTCAAGTTCACAGACATCGTGGACCATCAAACAGCTCAAATAATGCACAAAGCTAAAAATAATCTTTTACCAACAAATATACAGAAATTATCCAGTATTCATGAGGGGGGTTATGATTTAAGGGGGAAAATTAACTTCAAAATTCCCTTAATATGCACAACTAGGAAGGGTTTTTGTGTTTCAGTCAGAGGGGTGAGACTGTGGAACAGATTTAATATAGAGTTAAAGCAATGTCCAAGCAGGAAAGGATTTAAAAAGAGGTACAAAGACACAATTTTTCAGACATACAGGGAGGAGGGAAGGCTTGGGGATCACTGGGTGTGATAAAGATGTACAAGTATGTGGTAAGTGTGTGAAAATGTATGTATAGGTGTGTATGTATATATGTAGGTGTATATGTGTGTATAGATCTGTGTATGAATATGTATTTACGTATATGTGTTATTGTATCATGTGTTTATGTAAATCATATTATATTTGTTCATAATAATATGAAGCCAGAAACCTAATTATTTACTAGTAAGTATTGGTCATATTATGGCATAGTGTATAGATCTGATTAGACTAGGAAGGTTATTATTGTTATTAATTATATAAGGAGAAGGGGTGGAGTTTATGAGTTGTACTTCTTCTCACTCCTTTTTGAATATGTATTATGTCTTATGTTTAAGTGTTTTGTTTATTTATTTTCCTCTGTTTGACATTCATGTTTGAAATCAATCAATCAATCAAAACTCATCATGATCTGAACGACCCCAGCACTAAGGCATCAATAAATCCACAATGAATAATAACAACCCCCTACAAGTAGAAATATGCAGACATTTAGACCTCAAACTTTCTATTGACTGTCAGTATATGTGAGATGTGTAGTCCAGTAGAACCACTCCACTGTCATATTCATCCTTTCAAACATGTTTCACTCATAACCACAAACACATTTAATCCAAATGATGAACTCAAACTTATATATGAATGAGGGATCAATCAACCCCACACTAAGGACACAGAGCAGAAAGTGAAACTACACTTTTTTATCTAATCCAAAATCAATCAAAGAAATTCTTTGCTTCTTTAGAATTTCCCACAGGATGAACTGACATAACTTTCATTCCACTTTTATGCAGGTTCCTGGTGAGAAGCCGAGCTCCTCCCACAGCAGAGGTGATTTAAAGCCAGATACCGGATCCATCTGACAGACAGACAGACAGACAGAATGCAGCTGGCTCATCTGTGCATCCTCCTCCAGACTCTGGCAGTCATGACGGCCAACATCGCACCGTTGGTCCGAGGCTGCGACTGTGGTGCCCATTCACCAGGTGATGTCATCATAGGGATGATGTTCCCGAGTCATCATAAAGTAACCGCCTTGGATGAACGGAACCAACCAGAAAGCTACCAATGTTCAGAGTAAGTACCAAAAAGGCCTGAATTAGAATCAGTAAGTGGAAGTTTATTACATACTGTAAGTCAGGGGCTTAAAGGTGGGCTAGGTGGGTTTTCCTTCAGCTTTTTTTTTTTTTTTTTTTTTTTTTACTATATTCCTTAAAATCACATTCAAACCCTGATTACAACCAATTAATTAAATGCTCTAACACAACAATAAAAAAAAATGTAGTCACCTGTGGAATGGATGGGACTGAAAAAACACCATCCAATCATTTTGAGCGCCCACTTGAAATGACTGAACCAACTGTCATTTGTCCCTCCCCCCTCTGTTCGTACACCTCTTCATGCTAGAATCGTACGTTCTCAGAGGTTTGGAGCAACTGCTACAGGAAACGAAGACAGAGCCACAGCGTGGCCATATTAGCTGAAGTAGTTGTATTAGCTATATTAGCTATATTAGTTATATTTGTCGTATTAGTTATATTAGCTATATTAGCTATATTAGCTATATTAGTTATATTTGTCTTATTAGCTATATTAGTTATATTTGTCTTATTAGTTATATTAGTCATATTAGCTATATTAACTATATTAGTTATTTGTCATATTGGTTATATTAGTCATATTAAATATAGTAGCTATATCAGTTATACTTGTCATATTAGTTATATTAGTTATATTTGTCATATTAGTTATATTAGTAATATTAGCTATATTAGTTGTACTTGTCATATTAGTCATATTAGCTATATTAGTTATATTTGTCATATTAGTTATATTAACTATATTTGTCATATTAGTTATATTAGTTATATTTGTCTTCTTAGTTATATTAGCTATATTAGTCACATTAGCTATATTAGCTAAATTAGTTATATTAGTCATATTTGTTATATTAACATATTAGTTGTATCTGTCATATTATTTATATTAGCTGTATTAGTTATACTAGCTATATTAGTTATATTTGTCATATTAGTTATATTAGTTATAAATGCCATATTAGACATATTAGTTATATTTGTCATATTAGTCATATTAGTTATATTTGTAATATTAGTCATATTAGTTACATTAATTATATTTGTCATATTACTTATATTAGTTATATTTGTCATATTAGTCATAGTAGTTATATTAGTCATATTAGTTATATTAATTATATTTGTCATATTAGTCATAGTAGTTATATTAGTCATATTAGTTATATTAATTATATGTCATATTAGTCATATTAGTTATGTTTGTCATATTAGTTACATTAGTTATATTTGTCATTTTAAATATATTAGTTATAAATGTCATATTACTCATGTTAGTTATATTAGTTAAATTTGTCATATTAGGTTTAGGTTTAGGTTAGTTTATTTCAGACACAGACATAATACAAAACATGAAACAAAAATAAAAATAATAAATAATACACAAATAAAAAAAATAAAACAATAGAAAAATAATAATAATAATGATAAACAATACACAAAAAATCTAATAATAGAGAAAAAAGAAACAACTGTTGTGCCTGTAAGGGAGTAGGAAGAAGCCACTGCTTATCCAGTCCTACCCCTTAATTCCAGTCCTCAGACTGTTAGTGCTTAATCACTTGATAATACAACATAAGATTGTGATTATCTACAAACACTTCTACATACACTTATACAGTCACATACACATATACATACACACATACAGTCACATACACATCTACATACACACATACAGTCACATACAGACATACATACAGACATACAGTCACATACAGACCATACATACCCATATACAGTCAATACACACCAGCTTATGTCTACCGCTGTACACACACGTCTGCACCCCCATGTTTATATACACACACACACACCATACAATAGAACAACCTGACAATCCAATTAATGATCACACCCTTCCTTGAGCCAGATATTGTGAACATAACATTTCTTTGTACTTTTTTTTTTTTTTTTTTGAATTTTTGAATATTTGGACACTACTTGAGGTCTGTCCCCAACCCATTCCAAAGCCTGACCCCACACACTGACACACACAAACTTTTCCTGGATGTCCTGACTGCTGGGACTTTGAAATTCCCACATCCCCTCAGGTTATAGCCCCCCTCTCTATGGGCAAATAGTTTTTGTATGTTGGCTGGTAGTTGATTTTTATTGGCTTTATATAGAAGTTGAGCTGTGTAAAAATTTACCAAATCATAGACTTTTAATAGTTTTGACTGCAAGAATAATAAATGAGTATGATCCAAATAGCCAACTTTATGTAAGACTCTGACTGCATGTTTTTGTAATATGAAGAGAGGGTATAGAGTAGTTTTATAGTTATTGCCCCATAATTCTATGCAGTAGGTTAGGTATGGCAGGACCAGACAACAATACAATATATAGAGTGCCTTATAATGCAGGACGTGTTTAGCTTTGTTAATGATGGAAATGCTTTTGGATAATTTTGTTTGGATGAATCTGATGTGTGATTTCCAGCTTAATTTATTGTCAATAATTATACCTAAAAATGTGTGTTCTGACACTATTTCTAACGGAACGCTATCTATGCATATGCGTAATTCTGAGTTTTGTTTGTTTTTTTATATTGCCAAACAACAATGCCTTAGTCTTGTTTAGTGATAATTTATTCATGTCCATCCATAATTTTATTTTGGTTAATTCATTATTTATCATATCCACCAGTTTATTATAATTATCATTAGAATAGAATATATTGGTATCATCTGCAAATAATATTAATTTTAAAGCTTTAGATACATTGAATATATCATTTATATATAAAATAAACAATTTGGGCCCCAATATTGAACCCTGAGGGACCCCACAAGCAATGTCCAGATATCCAGATGTATGCTCACCCATCCTCACATACTGCTATATTAGTTAAATTTGTCATATTAGTTTTAATAGTTATATTTGTCATATTAGTCATATTACTTATATTTCTCATATTAGTTATATTTGTCATATTAGTTTTATTAGTTATATTTGCCATATTAGTTATATTAGTTATATTTGCCATATGAGTTATGTTAGGATGGAAAGTACACCAGCTGGTCTGTCACGAACAAAAATCAGTAGTAAATTAATATTAGTCACATAGGTGTGTGTGTGTGTGTGTGTGTGGGGGGGGGGGGTCTGAAGAATGGGGTTTGGACTTTAGAACTGAGTATTTTCAAAGTGTAGCTGCTTGAACTGTTTTTCTAAGATCTCGTAGCCCACCTTTCAAACCTCTTTATGAATGTTTTCACTTTAAGGGGAACATTGCAAAAAAAAAAACCCAAAAAAACTGTTAGCGCTGTCTCTCATCTCCCATATATTATATTACTTTTATTAAACCAATAGATAAAAGTAAATTAAAAGTAATTAAGAAAAATGTAAAAATAAATACATCAAAAAGTAAATTAAGCACCAAGGTACTGATCATACTGTTGTTTGTCCATGTGACTGATTTCACGATGAGACACTGTCAAATCAACAAAGATTCACTATAAGGTCAAACGAGCAAATGTTCTGTCAATGTTTTTGACATGGCCATAGTATTTAAGGCCAAACACTGTCTTTTCAGCCAAAATATGATTTACACACACACACACATACACACACACACACACACACACACATATATATGTTTGTACTTCATCTACTGTTGAGAAGGTAATGTCTGTTGACATTGTGTTTTCAGTTTTTATTTGGTGTCCTTCATGAGATCCCTGGCAACAATTCATGCCATAGAGGAAGTGAATGCAGCTGGTGTCCTTCCAGGGCTGCGTCTCGGATATGTCATGTGTGACACATGCTGTCATGCTAGCAAAGCCTTACAGAACGTGGGGCGCATGCTAGCGGTCAACGGCTCTGTCAATGTGCAGTGCGACTACACTGACTTCAGACCCAAAGTAAAGATTGTTTTAGGAGCTCGGTACTCGGAGGTGTCCATCGCTGTTGCCAAACTGCTGAGTGTTTACATGATTCCATTAGTAAGTATCAAACACCTATTGAAGGCAGCCTGACGGTCTTTGTTTCATACCTGGTCTACACATTTAATTATGAGCAATTTGTTGAGGAAAGTCAAGACAGAGGGGTGTTTGATGGGTCAAACACCTCTGTTTGCATAAACGGAAGTGTATATTGTACAGATCAGCAGAGTTATGAGACAGTTCAAATGATTCAGTTCAGTAATTACAAGAAAAGTGACTCAATCCTTTGATTCTAAAGCAGTTACTGTAATGTCTATGACATTGTTTATCCTTAAATGTAACCATATCCTCCATTCACTGCTCTGTTTGTTTGGTGTATTTATTTTATTAGTATATGTACTTGTACTTCTTTTCAGATGAGCAGCACATCATCTTCCCAGTTTCTGAGTGATAAGCAGCGCTACCCGGTGTTCCTGCGAACTATTCCCAGTGACAAACATCAGACTAAAGCTCTGGCCAAACTGATGGCTCACTTTTCCTGGAACTGGGTGGGGGTCGTGTACCGGGGATGACGACTACGGTAAAGCAGGTTCCGCAGTTTTTGTAAGGGATGCAGAGGCCACGGCGTGTGCCTGGCTTACCAGGAAGTGTTGCCCTATTACTTTGACCATGAACACAGCATGCTACATGTCAGGCAGGTTGCTGAGAAAATTCGGAATTCCACTGCCCAAGTGGTACTAGTCATGGTCAGGGCAGAGTTGGTGGATCTCCTCTTTAAGGAAATGATTCGGACCAACACATCAAAGACCTGGATTGCCAGTGACAGCTGGTCAATAAATTGGTCCATAGCCGTATGGATGGAATAAACAGGGTTGGGGAATTTTGGGCTTCAGTTTTGTTTCAGGCCACAGTGAATCATTTGATAACTACCTGAAGAACCTTAGAGCCACCCCAGGTGGATACAACCGCTTCATTGAAGAATACAAGAACCTGAGATTCAACTGCACCCCAGAGTGTTTCTCAAGCAAACCTCCATCCTATTGTCCCTCCCTGATGTCCTGAAAATCAAATCCGACCAGGCATGCAGTTTCAGTGATCCTCAAAAGCAAAATGATGACTATCTAGTAAAGGCTCTGGACACCAGTGAAGCCTTCCTTGAAAGAGTCGCAGTGTGGGCGACTGCTAATGCTCTTAAAAACCTACTCAAATGCAACAGTTCTTCATGCTCTGGAGAAAAAGAACTTCCCTCCATGGAAGGTGAGAGTGGAGCTCAGTTTGCTTTTGGAATTTGTTTATGTTTTACAGTTATTTAGTAAATATCAATGTTGCATTTCCAACTTTATTTTTAAAAGAAAATTCAATGTCCAGCTCTGTCCTTTGTCTTTTTTCTGTTTCAGCTCCTTGAAGAACTGAAGAAAGTCAAGTTTGAGTATGAGAAGCAAAGTTTCTTCTTTGACGAAAGTGGTGATTTTGTCAACGGGTAGATATGCTAATGTGACAAAGGATGGAGAGCACAGGAAAATTGAAAAGAAGGGACGATACTATGCTCTTGATGAACAAATTGAACTTGATGTAAGTTACCTGGCATTCAACAACCAATTTTACGGTAAAATTACCGTCACACACTTCACACACAAGATAACATACATGTAAAAGAGTGTTTGAACCCGTTGTACATGATCAAATATGGAATGGACCATGGAAAACCAAACTGACAGGGAACATGACAATGAAAAGTCAAAGATCCTGCAAGTTCGAACCCAGAGGGCTAGGTGTAGAACGTCTAACCCTGAAGTAGAACATACTGATGCGCATTTGATCTCATATGGCCTTAATGGTCAGTATAAGTGAAGAACACATTTAGTCAAACCGACATGAACTCCCTGGTTTCCCTCGAACAGGTCCCTGAGTTCCAGATGCTCAGAGCGCTGTTGGCCCTGGCACGAGCAAGAAGATAGTGAACGTGTCCTGCTGTTACAGCTGCATCAACTGCACCGAGGGCTTTTACTCTGATGACTGGGGTACGTCCTGTTTGACATTCACTACCTCCAAAACTGACAGAATGGGATGGCACTGGGACACTTAATATAAATTTAATATCTAAAGATGAATGAAAAGGGTCCAGATCACAAAGTTATTAATATGTGTTTCAAAACAGGTCACTAAACTAAAAAAAAGAAGAGCAAAAGCAATGATGATGCACACCCAATGGATTCATCATCTGAAGGAACATTTGATTCACTGGGTCTCAGTCCTGTGTCCGTGGACCCCCTTTAGAGGACCATAAACTTCCAGTCCCCGTTTAGAGGACCATAAAAACCTCAGTTCCCTTTAGGACCATAACCTCCATTGTACCAGTGTTCAATTTCTAATGTTTTGACAAAACATCAATATTGTATCAATACTTTTTTTTTTTTTCTTGAATAATTTGTTTTTCAAATTCAAAGCAACTTAGATTTTGTTTGAATAATATAATAAACTCACCCAGACTGCTCTGAGACAATATTTGTCCAAATAAAATAGTAAATGTCCAATTCTGTCCAACTCTGCCAGTCCAGCTCTTTTTTTTTTCGTCCGACAAACACATGTTGGTTTCACAGATGAACATGTGACCAGTATCAGCCTGTTTCCATTGGACATGTGAGGAAAGAAAAGTCCAAACTGGTTCAAAACACAAACCAGTGTGTCCTCCATGTGTCTTTTCCAGTTCAGTCCTTGTCCATTGTCCAAACCTAAACTCTTTTCTAGTCTAGAGACAGATCACCATGGTAACAACGGTTTGGTGTCCGTCCAAAAAATGGGTCCAGGGTGAATCCAACCATCAAACATTAGTTCCAGCTGATACATGTTCCAACCCGAAGAACACAAAAACACCCAGGACTGATCCATGACCCCCCTGGGATGACTCCCCCCCCCCCAGGGCCCCACCCCCCCAGTTTGACCAACCCTGATTGATCATTTAAAGTTCAAGTCTTCTGTGGCAGTAGTCCGTTCTTCTTCAGCTCTAGACTCCAGGATCCAATCCTTTTTAGAATAGTGATGGGAATCCCATTCTTTTCAGTAACTCCATAATTTCAGTCATTCATCTGTTGGGAATCGATTCCAAATCAGTTCATTTGATTAACCAATTTTTTTAAAATAGATCTTGCCAGTGCCGGTCATGAACCTACAGTGCTTCAAAGCATTTGCTTGTACGTGAGCGTCACACTGCACTTCCACCTCCGACTTAATGAGGGATTCCAACTAGTGTACGTGATAATAGACAAAAATAAATAAATAAATAAATAAATAAATAAATAGACAATAATATTAATGAGGGATTCCAACAAGTATATGTGATAACAGGCAAAAAAAAGATAATAGACAAGAATATTAGTAAAGTGCTGCTGAATCGAATCTGTTGTGTTTGCAAATCAATTCAACTTGTTCATTTTAATGAATCAGTTCTTTTGAATGATTCATTGGTGAATAGCCCATCACTATTTTAGAACATCTGCCCCCCCATCACTATTTTAGAACATCTGCCCCCCCCCCCACACACACACACGTTCTAGTAAAGTGAGGCAGTGGACACTCCGCTAACCATGTGACAGTCACAGACATAAATGGGCGGGGCTCTGGGAGGTCTGTAGTCTGAGTGACAGTCACAGACATAAATGGGTGGGGCTCTGGGAGATCTGTAGTCTGAGTGACAGTCACAGACATAAATGGGCGGGGCTCTGGCAGGTCTGTAGTCTGAGTGTGGTTCATTTTCATAATCTGTCCATTTCCCTTTTGCTGAACAGACCTTCATGACTGTAAAAAGTGTCCTGCTGGAACTGGATCTCTCAAAGGGTCAAAAGGATGCGTACCCCTGCAGGAGTCCTACATGCGCTGGGTTAACGCTCACCCTATTGCCATGATGGCAGCCACAGCGTTGGGCGTGTTGCTCTTGGTCGGTACCTTCATAATATTCTTGGTGTACAGAAAGTCTCCGCCCATGAGAAGAGCTGAGGTCACATTGTCCTGTGTGATGATGGCCGGTCTGTCCGTCAGTTTTTCAAGTGTGGTTTGCTTCATGGGGAAGCCGAACATCCATCTGTGCCGGGCTCGTCAAGTACTCTACGCCATGGGCTTCACCCTGTGTGTTTCCTGCATTCTTGTTAAGCTTATCGCACTTTTCTGGTTTTCATTCCTTTTGGACCGTTAATAAAAAGAGGACTGTACAAACTGTACAAACCAGCTCCCATTGTTATCATCTTCACCAGTGTCCAAGGACTCATTTGTCTCTTCTGGATGATCTTCGACTCTCCTGACACTGAAACCAGACATCCACCTCAGAGTTTGAAGACAGTGTTCCAGTGCAGTGAAGGCCAAACCTATATAGGTTTTGGCATTATGTTGGCCTATATAGCTTTGCTGGCATTGAGTGGCTTCCTGTTGGCGTTTAAAAGCAGGAAGGTTCCTCAGGAGTTCAGTGAAACAGGCTACATCATTTTTAGCATGCTCATGTACCTGTTTGTATGGGTGTGCTTCGTCCCAGTCTATATTACCAACAAAGAAGAGAGCACAGCTGTCCAGGCTTCAGCCATTTTAGTTTCAAACTACGGGGTCATCTTCTGCCATTTCCTACCAAAGTGTTATGATGCACTTTGGGGCTCAGACACCGATGTCCTGGAGAGGGTTTTGAACAGGCTCAGAGGGATTGGAACTCCAAATTCTGAACAAGAGACAAACAGTGATATTCCAACAGTAGATGGAGTGTCAGAAAATGAAAGAGTTCCAGCTGTTGTGAAGGATATGGAGGCATGTCATCAGCCTGGTCCCTCTGACACCAACAAAGAACAAGAAAAGGATGCACTTCTCTGTAAAGTATCCGTCTCCAGGAGTGTGTCCGTCCGTCAGAAGGAGACGCAGGAGTGTGTCCATGTAATTATACTCTGATTTTGAAAATACATGACTTCACTTAATTTAACTTAACATCAATCCATCAGTCCTTTTTTTTTTTTTTTTATATCACTGGTTTTCATATGCATTGGGAGTACGTCCAGGTAATATTACTGTACATCAAATTCATATCAAGTAATGCTAGTATATTTTTATTACAGAAAATCTAAACTTTTTTCTTTTTTTTTTGAAGATCAAAATCACTGTTCTGTTATATCTTTGGTTTTAACGAATAATCAAAACAATTTCTTATGAAAACTGTTTGTCATTGTCAGTGTCAAATGTTTTTTACTTATTTACATTGTATACAGCTGAATAATAAAAATAATAAAAATACTTTTGATGGTGACTATTTTTCATATAACAAATCCTGGACATAATCATTTTTTACGTCATGGTAATAAAACCTGTCCAAGGTGTGAGCCGAACCCAAAGAAGAGACAGAAGAGCAACCCTAACCCTAACCCAAAGAAGAGACCAGATACATGGGAGGGAATGGAAATGACACTGAGAGTAACCCTAACCCACAACTGACAGTTCTAAACCCTAACCCTAACCCACAGCTGACTGTTCTAAGCCTAACCCACAGCTGACAGTTCTAACCCTAACCCACAGCTGACAGTTCTAACCCTAACCCACAGCTGACAGCTCTAACCCTAACCCACAGCTGACAGCTCTAACCCTAACCCTAACCCACAGCTGACAGTTCTAACCCTAACCCACAGCTGACAGTTCTAACCCTAAACCCACAGCTGACAGTTCTAACCCTAACCCACATCTGACAGCTCTAACCCTAACCCACAGCTGACAGTTCTAACCCTAACCCACAGCTGACAGTTCTAACCCTAACCCACAGCTGACAGCTCTAACCCTTACCCACAGCTGACAGCTCTAACCCTAACCCTAACCCACATCTGACAGCTCTAACCCTAACCCTAACCCTAACCCACAGCTGACAGTTCTAACCCTAACCCACAGCTGACAGTTCTAACCCTAACCCTAACCCACATCTGACAGCTCTAACCCTAACCCACAGCTGACAGTTCTAACCCTAACCCAAAGCTGACAGTTCTAAACCTAACCCTAACCCACAGCTGACAGTTCTAACCCTAACCCTAACCCTAATCCACAGCCGACAGTTCTAACCCTAACCCACAGCTGACAGTTCTAACCCTAACCCTAACCCAACATCTCACAGTCAGTAATGTGTCCATCATCTCAACAAGTTTATCTGGAAGGAAGGTCATTTACTCATTCATTTCAGTAAGAATATGTAAAAAGCACAAAAATTTGTGTTTGAGTGAAAAAAATCAAACAAGTGACAACACTATAAATAGGGACTAACCCTAACTCTATGAAATAGGAACTGACCCTAAGCCTAACTAACCCTAACCCTAACCACGTTTCGGAAATACTACAGTCACATAAACAGAATCTGTGAATGATCGGATTCTTTTATTCAGTGTGGACTTCCTTGGGTTCTGTGTGCACATCAGTCTATCCCTAACCCTATCAGCCCTGAGATGAACAGGCTCCATGTCCAGGATAAACACAACCCTAACCCCTAACCCTAACCCTAACCCTAAACCTGCCTAACCTAAGTTAGAGGCTACTGGTGAAGTGACGTGAATTAGTTTCATTTTCAATAACTATAAAAACTATGAAATTTCCTCTTTTAGTTACATAAACTGATGAGATTATGTTTTCAAATAACCCTCAGTCCCTAAATTCCTTGTATGTAAACTCAGTCACCACCTCTTCATTAACCTCATTGTAATTGTTCTGTTTGCAGATTTAAGTTTGACAACTATCTAGTGATAGAGTAGGTGTTGCTGAATTTTATTTATCACTATTTCTATGCATTAATGTATGATTGGTTTTGTGAAAAAAAAAACATTACATTTTTACCAATGAAGGTGAAGCCGTACTGGCAGTTGTTTTCTTCAGGATGGACCTTCAAAACTGGGCTGTATGAGGGTTCAGACTGGACTGTATGAGGGTTCAGGACTGGGCTGTATAAGGGTTCAGGACTGGGCTGTATGAGGGTTCAAACTTGAAGGTGGGGGCCAGCATTAACTTTGGGTTAAAGGTGAGGTGAGGTGATGGTTCAGCCAGGGAATGTATTCTATCAGGAAGTTTCCTCACAAACGCAGGGATGCAAGTCACAGTGATCTGAAAATAGGATACTTCCTTTCCCAAAGGAATAAAAAGTCAGCAGACCAACATGTTATGTCAGTCTTCTTCATATTTGTGGCTCTGACCTGATGGTTGCATGGAAACGTTCCCAAGCGGGTGGAGGATGAGGCTAAAAACACCAGCTGACAAACTGGGCTCTGATTAACCAAATCAGATTAAAGTCTTACAGGGTAAACACCTGTGTGTGTGTGTGTGTGTGTGTGTGAGTGAGTGCGCGTGCATGCATGTGTGCGTGTGTGTGTGTGTTCATGAACTTAACATGACCATCTGTGTTGGAGAGAGAGAGAAGAAAGCCCTGACTCAATCCGTCTTATCTTCTCAGCTCTCCACTCCTGTCAGCTCCAGTCTGGATTGGACTTCAGTGAGTGAGTGCTTTTTACACAACAATTACAAAATAAATGAAAAGTGAAGATCTGGGGAGAAGGTCTGTTAAAGATGGCTATGGCTGTTGGAAGATCTTTTTCTGAGCCACTTTTCTAAGCAGAGCTTTACCTTTGGATTCACCGTTCTGCTCTTTATACGGACTCATTTTCTCCAGATTAACTCAACTGGCAAGGTTATTTATTTTTCATATATATTTTTTTTCTTCTGTGAAAGCAGATATGGGCTGCTCTCCATCCAAAGGAAAGTTATTTACCAAAACCAGGGCCTCAGAATGGTCTTGTTGGTTGAAGAGCTGCAAGATTCTGTTGATTCTAGACCTACAGACGGTGTGAACCAACATTTGAAAAGTGAAGAAAAAGAAATTCCGCTACCCCACTACAGAGCACATGACATCAGAGCCTGCATGGGTTAGCTCTGATGAAACAGATGCAACTAATGCAGCAGAAACTGAAGAAACAAAGGGAATGGGATGCCCCAAGAAATACTGAGTGAAGTCTTAAAAACAGATGAGATTAAAAGGACACAGAGAAGTAAGAAGCACAAAGCAATCGAAAGCAGAGAAAGTCTTCCATTATCAAGACCAAAGTGGACTTTCCACCACAGATGGTGAGGAGCTCACCAGGCAGCATACACCTTTCTGAATCCAAGTATCTCTAAATTTGAGACACTACTGGGGTTGCTGGACCAGGCTGCCCAGACCCAGCTGTCTCTGCAGCCCATGATGTCCTGCTTTGGTTTTGCGTTTTGAAGAGATCAATCAGCTCTAGAAGAGATGGCTGAAGAGGGGGAACTGATGCTGAAAGAGCATGGGGACTATATGGTTCTGCCATCTGGTATGATAGGGCCAAAGTTTATGGCCATTAAAGCTAACACTGAACAAGTGGACCTCCTGATCCACCTCCAGATTTGCTCCAGCAACTGCTCCAGCATTCAACAGAGGGAAAATGAGGCATGTGGGAACCTCATTTCAGGTACTGGGTGACAAATACTCTGGGGATGCAGTGGAGTATTCACTTCTCTTGCCAACTTTTGGTTGGAAAGATGCGAGATAAGCAAGTTGCAGAGCAGAGAATTGTCCAAGTGCTTGCACGGGTGGAGCAGGCCACCACAGGAAGTCCAACCCTGAAGATTCAGCACTGCACAGTGAGGACAGGGAATTGGGGAGAGAATGAGAGTTTGACGGGATCCGAAAGACATCGTCGGCACAGGGGGAGTGCAGGATCTGGAAGTTGTGGCTCTGGGATCAACTTTCGTGGAGTACTTGATAATCAACCCAGTAATTCACTCAACCTCATGGACAACAATGAATATGATGAGGGAGATGAGGAGGAGGGAAGAGGAGTGACGATGATGAGAATGTTGATGACGAAGATGGCAGACAAGGTCGGAAGAGATCGAACTCTTCTCCCCCAGATCCCAGTCAAACTCTTCTCTACATGCGTGCAAAATACATGCGAAATTTTGATGCTGGAAACCAACGGCCACTCACTGCTGCTGCTGCCTCAAATAAGCCTGAGGCTCTTATCAGCTGCCAGATGTGCGAACTCAGTGCATGGAGCTACGAAAAAGCCAGAGGGATTTAGAAGGGCGAATGAAAAAGATCCAAGGAAACAGAGAGATAGAAGGCCTCATTATAATCTGTACAGGGCTGGACTTAGAAGACATTCAATCAGTGGGTCAGGAGGTGCACACAAAGGACCACTGAAGACAAATCAGCTGTGTACTTTACCAGTGTTAGCACCACAAACACCCAAGCGCCCCTCTGTCAGAAGGCTGATTAACACCTTTAGTCAAGGGGTGGATGGCAGACCGGGTCAGAGCCTCGTTAATATACCACCTCATATCAAAAGGCCCAGGAAAAGTGGAATCCTTCCATTATCAAACATTGCAAATAGCACCGAGGGATTTCAGGTCAACAACGGTAACAATAACAATAACAGCTGGCCTGATGGCAAGGATGACTGTGATGTAGACAACCTACCACCCCCGGGCCCCAGAGGTTTTGATGGACAATTCCTTTAAGGATTCTGAGGGCAACCCAACAAATGACAGTATCTCCCAAGAAGGTGTAGTGCAGGGTCTTCCAATAATTAACCAGAAGTGTGGACTTTCCCATCGCCTGAGGACTTCCATGCAGAATATGGACGTACTGCCAAACCGGGCAAGCATAAGGTCAAGATCAAATATTTCATCTGTCCAGTCCTGTCAGGCAGGATGCTGAAGAAGAAGAACAGCAAGAATCTGGTCGGGGACAAGAAACAGAAAAGACCAGCTGTGTCTACCAACAGGCCTCAGAGGATCATTCCTTTGCACCACGCGACAGAAATCTGTTGAGAAAAGACAAACTGGAGAGCAAAGTGGACAGAGAGGATCTTCCCCTCTTCAAAGTAGTCATTGCCCTCCATGAGAGTGGACATGTCTCGCCGCTCACCTGTGACAGCACCGCCAGTCTCCAGAGTCCGCCTCCCCCCATCTTGCCCCTGTGCGCCACAGGTTTCCAAGCCCCCCTGTCTGCAGACATCCGTCTTCCAGCTCGAGGCCCTCATCTCGTCCAAGTTCACCGAGGACAGTGACTCGAGCCTCAGAAAGCACAGCTGAAGAAATTACTCTTTCTATGTCCTTTCATGATGCCCGTTCAGTCTTCTGTCAAAATGAGACACAAAACTCCCAGCCCTGGACCTCATCTGGAGCTTCTGTGCTTCCTAGGCCATGGGGAGACACTTTCAGAGGTAGGCTGTCCACAAGAGGGATGGACAACTCCAGCCGGCGCACACAGTCAGAGCAGAGACCCAGTTTGACCTCCTATTCAGAGGATGGTCTCACAGCCTCAACCCAGGCCACGTGGAAAGAGCAAATAACTACAAATCAAAGGTACGTACTAGAGCTAGGTCTTGCTGATCTAGGTCTCAAAGCTACATTTGGCTACTGAAGAAAAAAGTATCACCCATATTTTTAACTGTATAAATTGTGCTAACCAAGGTAGAAGTAAATATTCCAAAGTTAAAATGAGCTGTGGTAGGACTAACTCAGGACCAGTATTAAGTTCAATATGTTCAAATCTGATGCGATCTTCTTTCCTAAAACTCTTTATAGTAACCATTTCAGTCAATGATCAGATATCTCCAGATGTTAGGGTGATTATTAGGAGGTTAAATTACTAAATATGGTCACTCTGGGCTGTTCCTCTTGTTTCCTTAAAGGCTCATAAATGGTCTCTTGACTATTCAGCTGTCTTTCAAACACTGGTTCGTATCAAACCTTGTTGTGTACCTTCCCTGCACACACGACACATACCAGAAAACTGGTCCATCTGAAGCAGATGCAGGCTGGGAATTTCCCAACCTCATTTTTCAGAGAATTCACATGGAGAGCAAGGGATGGGTTACTGTCTGTCTGTGTGTCTGTCTGTGTGTCTGTCTGTGAGTCTGTGTGTCTGTATAAGTGTCTGTATTTTTGTCTGTGTGTCTGTGTGTCTGTCTGTCTGTCTGTCTGTGTCTGTCTGTCTGTGTGTCTGTCTGTGTGTCTGTCTGTCTGTGTGTCTGTCTGTTTGTCTGTCTGTCTGTGGTCTGTGTGTGCTGTCTGTCAGTCTGTCTGTTTTCATAGGGTTAATAACCTAAACACAGTGGAATAAAAACAAAGTTAAAGGAGGTAGTGTTCTTAAAATCAAATGGCTTTAAGTTATCACTTTTGCCTTTATGGTAAGAGAAAACACTATCTCCTTTTGAAGAAGTAATAATCATAATCATAAGTTGGACTTGTATAACTCCTTTCATGATACCCAAAGTTGCTTGAAAAGTAACAGTGTGTGCACTTTGATTTAAGTTAAAAGCATTTAACAAATGTTTACATGTCTGAGGTTAGAGGAAGGGTTCTGCTCCTTCTAAGAAAAAAACAAACAAGCAAACAAACAGGTAAAACCAGAAAACTGAAATGATGACAAAGTTTATACTGGAAATAAAAGTCTAACTAAAAGTGGAACTGAGTACAAAAACAAGCAAACACATTTCGTGTTAAAACTATGGGATCTAATGAATGGACATTTTGTGTGTGTTTTAAAAACATAGGCTTCAGCTAAATATATTAATAAACCTCGTATAATTGTGTTCATTAAAAAATAAAACACATTTTTACACTATTGCAGTGCATGTGTATTAAAAAATTGTATGTAACCTGATGTGAATAAATAAGCAGACAACAGTGTAAAGAATATTGGCTTAAAGTACAACAAATGAATTAGCTTATTTTTGGTTACTTTTCAAACAATGTTTTAAAGTAGGCAATAAAGTGGTAAAGGCTTGAAATGTATTTATACGTTCTGTAACTCTGCAAACAACCAACCATACACAAGACATCAAATATAACCTAAATGATAATTAGAAGGATAGTTAAAAAAAAAAATGTCATTAATATTTTTTTTTTTCATTAGTACTTTTATTTTATCATTAGTATTTTTTATTATGTCATTAGTACTTTTATTATATCATTAATACTTGTATTATATCATTAGTACTTTTATTGTTATTAGTACTTTTATTAAGTCATTAGTACTTTTATTATGTCATTAATACTTTATCATATCATTAGTACTTTTATTATCTTTAGTACTTTTATTATGTTATTAATACTTTTTGATATCATTAGTACTTTTATTTTATCATTAGTATTTTTTATTGTCACTAGTACTTTTATGATGTCATTAGTACTTTTATCATGTCATTAGTACTTTTTATAACATTAGTACTTTTATCATGTTATTAGTACTTTTTTTGTCATTAGTCCTTTTATCATGTCATTAGTACTTTATCATGTCATTAGTACTTTTATTTTGTCATTAGTACTTTTATCATGTCATTAGGACTTTTATTTTGTCATTAGTACTTTTATTTTGTCATTAGTACTTTTATCATGTCATTAGGACTTTTATTATATCATTAGTACTTTATAATGTCATTAGTACTTTTATGTCATTAGGACTTTATTATATCGTTAGTACTGTTATTATGTCATTGGTATTTTTATTATATCATTACTACTTTTAGTATATCATTTGTCCTTTTATCATGTTATTAGTACTTTTATTATGTCATTAGTACCTTTATTATATCGTTAGTAGTTTTATTTTGTCCATGGAATTCTTATTATATCATTAGTACTTTTATTTTCTCATTAGTAATTTTATCATGTCATTAGTACTTTTATTATGTCATTAGTACTTTTATTATACTGTTAGTAATTTTATTAAGCCATTTGTATTTTTATTATATCATTAGTACTTTTATTATGTCATTAGTACTTTTATTATATCATTAGTATTTTTATTGTATCATTAGTTCTTTTATTATGTCAGTACTTTTATGATATCATTAGTACTTTTACTATATCATTAATACTTTTATTATATCATTAGTACTTTTATATACCGTTAATACTTTTACTATATCATTAGTATTTTATTATACAGGGTGGGGAAGCAAAATTTACAATATTTTGAGGCAGGGATTGAAAGACAGTGTATGACCAATTAGTTTATTGAAAGTCATGAGAATTTATTTGCCACAAGAAAATGTCCATAATAGAAAATGTTTTTATTCTATGTGTCCTCCTTCTTTCTCAATAACTGCCTTCACACGCTTCCTGAAACTTGCGCAAGTGTTCCTCAAATATTGGGGTGACAACTTCTCCCATTCTTCTTTAATAGTATCTTCCAGACTTTCTGGTAATAGTTTTGCTCATAGTCATTCTCTTCTTTCCATTAGAAACAGTCTTTATGGACACTCCAACTATTTCTGAAATCTCCTTTGGTGTGACGAGTGCATTCAGCAAATCACACACTCTTTGATGTTTGCTTTCCTGATTACTCATATGGGCAAAAGTTTGTGAAAAGGTATGGATAATAGTGTTAGGTATGATTATGACATCAGTATATGTTTGGTTTCAAAACAATTGACATAGTGCCTGCTGAGAAAAAACAACTAAATGTTCAGTGTACATTTTGCTTCCCCACCCTGTATAATTAGAACTTAAACACAGAGACACATTCAAAGCTGGATGTGTGTGGAGTTTTCCTTCCAAACGGATTCCAAATGGAGACAGATGGAGGCCTTTGGTTTTTATGTCTCAGCTTTGTGTTTGGACCTCCCATCCTGTCCAGCTGGTGTCCAGTGTCCTCTTCACAGTCCCACCCTGTCCAGCTGGTGTCCAGTGTCCTCTCACAGTCCCATCCTGTCCAGCTGGTGTCCAGTGTCCTCTTATAGTCCCAACCTGTCCAGCTGGTGTCCAGTGTCCTCCTTACGGTCCCATCCTGTCCAGTTCCAGCTGGTGTCCAGTGTCCTCCTCACAGTCCTAATCCTAGTCCTAATTGGATTGGTCCTGCTGGCCCCTTGTTCAGACCTGCTGGGCCTCAGATCCTCATCCTGCTGCTTTACCTCTAATCCACTTACACACAAAACTTCTTTCTTTCTTCTTTCTTTCTTCTTTTCTTTCTGCAGTTCTGTGACGACACCAGACAACGGCTGGTCCAACCAAAGCACTGCTGCCACAACACACTGGGATTAGAACCGTTGGTGTTTGTCCATTTATGGATGGAAAGAAAGCATCAAAGGTTCTGGACTGGTTTGTCTGTTCTGTCCTTACGTCCTACAGGATATCTTTAAATGTTTGGAAGTGGACCAGTTTGTGTTCTGTCCTTACGTCCTACAGGATATCTGTAAATGTTTATTAAAGTGTGTGGCCAAAGCATTTGTTCTCCACACGAACTTCTGCAAACACAGGCACAATAAATACAGACAAGACTTCATTTACCTCCTGTGTGTTTAAAGTGAAGACTACGTCACTGTCTTTGTCCGAGCAACACTGAAAGTCAGCTCCAGGCTGACAGTCCACCTTAAATTTACATAACTAACAAAGAACCTGACAGTCCACCTTAAATTTAAGGAACTACCACAGGACTGTGTGTGTTTTTTTGTGCTCTTGGTGTGACAGTCCACCTTAAATGTGCTTTTGGTATGACAGTCCACTTAAATGTGCTTTTGGTATGACAGTCCACCTTAAATGTGCACTTGGTCTTAGCTTCCATCTGTGTTCACTACTGTGTGTTTTGTATCTTGAACATGATCCATTAAAACAAACCTCTTCACCAAACACACACCTGTTGTTGTATTTGTTCTTTTCTTTCATACTAATGTTTCCTTTGAATAGAAATGTTTATGTACATTTCAGATGTTGAAGTCCCCACACAGTGCTTCATAATAAACAGACTATATCGTATGGTTCAAACTAAATGAGGATAATACCCCAAACATGTTTTAAATGTCATTTAATTATCAATATATTAAAACCTACATGTAAACACTTGAAGCAGGTACTTCGAAAATAATGGGCTGCAAATGTTGAAAAACGACAGCAGATGAACATTTCAAATGGAGTGTACACATTTAACACAAACACATCCTTGTTGTTTGTATGTATTTATGTTTATAAAAAGGCAGATTTATTATATGTACAATTCATGCACAGGGTAATTCACAGAAAAAAAAGGAAAAGACAAAACAGAATCAATAAAACAAATAATAATCAAAACAAAGTGAAAGGTCAAAGGTCAGATAGAACCCTTTCAGTTGTTCTATTCACAGTTGAACAGCTGTTTTCAACCTGGACTCACATATTATTACAGTTTGGATCTGCCTCACATCACCAGGAAGACTGTTCCAGAATTTAGCTGCATAGAACTGAAACACGGCTGCACTGTTTACTCTGGGACCAGCAGAAGACTAGTCCCTGAGGTTCTGGGACCAGTCCATGAGGTTCTCAGACCAGTCCTGAGGTTCTGGGACCAGTCCCTGAGGTTCTTGGACCAGTCCCTGAGGTTCTGGGACCAGTCCATGAGGTTCTGGGACCAGTCCCTGAGGTTCTGGGACCAGTCCATGAGGTTATCGGACCAGTCCATGAGGTTCTCGGACCAGTCCCTGAGGTTCTCGGACCAGTCCCTGAGGTTCTGGGACCAGTCCATGAGGTTCTCAGACCAGTCCATGAGGTTCTCAGACCTTTGACCTATATTTGTCATTTTTTTAGGTACACCGTGAGTGAAAAGTACAGGCGGAACAGCATAATAAAAGGTCAAAAGGGAATATAGGGGAAACAAA
>NW_021941441.1:29370-53401 GCF_902148855.1 Sphaeramia orbicularis | reverse complement strand
GGTCACATGTCTGTGATTGGAGGATAAACCCAGGGTTCATTCATGTGTGTTTTCACTTTCAGGACACGTGGGCTGAATGTCCAGAGGTGATCGTCATGGTAACAGGAAATGACTGAAGGACCATGTCCACTGACTGACCCCAGACTGACCACTGACTGTCCACTGACTGACCAATGACTGACTGACCCCAGACTGTCCACTGACTGACCCAAGACTGACCAATGACTGACCACCGACTGACCCCAGACTGACCACTGACTATCCACTGACTGACCCCAGACTGACCACTGACTGTCCACTGACTGACCAATGATTGACTGACCCCAGACTGTCCACTGACTGACCAATGACTGACCACCGACTGACCCCAGACTGACCACTGACTGTCCACTGACTGACCCCAGACTGTCCACTGGCTGACCACTGACTGACCCAAGACTGATCACTGACTGAACCCAGACTGACCACTGACTGATCACTTACTAACCACTGACTGACCCCAGACTGACCACTGACTGACCACTGACTGTCCACTGATGACCCCAGACTGACCACTGACTGACCCCAGACTCACCACCAACACATTATTATTGATCCTAAGTCTGTGTTTGATTATATAAATATAATGGGATCCCTCAGGGCTTCACCATAGACCCCCTCATGGATCCGTTCAGATGGAGGTCTACAGATGAGCCCGGATCACAATGACCCCCTTTAAACTTATGCTCTGATTAATAACTGATGATTATTGATGATGTAACCAGTTTAACCTGATGTGTTCGATTAAAAAACAGCAGTAATCTGATTACATTCCCTCCTGGGCCATGTGTTCGTGTAAACAGGTTCTGATTGGTTCAGTTCAGTTCCATGTGAACATGTGGAAAAACCAGGAAACGACAGAAAACAGACGAACGCAGACAACAGGAACAGGACGTTTAAGTTTACTACACACAAACCAACAGTGAAGGCATCATTCTCTGATCAATAACAGTTATTGGTTGTTGTGGTCACAGTAAACATCTGATCAATAACAGTTATTGGTTGTTGTGGTCACAGTAAACAGACTCAGTGATGATGAAATAATCTGATTCATTTGTCAAATGCAGAATGTTCCATTTGTCACCATTTAGGGTTAGAGTTATCTGAGTAATCTGGTGGTGTAAACAGGGTCAGGGTCAGGGTTAGGGGTCAGGGTTAGGGGTCAGGGTTAGGGGTCAGGGTCAGGGTCAGGGTTAGGGGTCAGGGTCAGGGGTCAGGGTCAGGGTTAGGGGTCAGGGTTAGGGTCGGGGGTCAGGGTTAGGGTCAGGGGTCAGGGTTAGCAGAAGGCCTGCTGTGGACCCATGGTGGGCGTCTACACCAGTGGGCGGAGCTTCATGCTGATGGCCTTCAGGGAGTAGTTGTGACCCTTGAAGGGCTGCCAGCTCACGCTGATGTACAGGATGGTTTTGTCGAAGCCCCAGCGGTAAATGCCGTTGGGGTTGGTTTGGTGACAGCCCTTGTACCAGAACCCGCCCAGGTACTTCCTGGCACAGCTTCCAGAATACGTGTCCTGGTCTTTGTCCAGGGTGGAGAACTTCATTCCATTATGATGCGTCATGGCGTCTCCTGCAGAAACAGAAGGAACCCATTTGAAACCTGAACAGTCAAAGCTGTGCAGTGTCTGATCAGCTGGACTGGACCAACCACCGTTTATTACACGTCCACTACAGGACTGATGCGCCCCCCAGACTCCAACACAAAACAGATTCTGGGGGGACCCCGAGGCCTTCCTAGTCCAGCCCACAGACAGAATCTCTCCAACGTGTCCAGGTCTGCCCTCAAGTCTCCTCCTGGTGGAATATGCCCAGAACACCTCCCCAGGGAGGAGTCCAGGAGGATCTGAACCAGATGTCTGATCTGCCTCAGCTGGTTCCTCTGGATGTGGAGGAGCAGCGGCTCTACTCTGAGCTCCTCCCACTATCCCTAAGGTGGACCCGCCCACCCTACAGAGGAAACTCATTTGGACCGCTTGTATCCTGGATCTGGTCCTTTGGGTCCTGGATCTGGTCCTTTGGGTCCTGGATCTGGTCCTTTGGGTCCTGACCCACAGCTCAGGACCACAGGTGAGGGTCTGAACGTAGACTGAGGGGAAATCCAGAGCTTCTCCTTTGGGCTCAGCTCCTTCTGAACCACAACAGACCCATACAAGCACTGCAGACGCTGCACCCACCCACCTGTCAATCTGAACCTCCACCCACCCACCTGTCAATCTGAACCTCCATCCCTCCCTCACTGTGAACCAGACCCAGATACTGGACTTCCTCCACTGGGGTCAAAGACTCTCCACAGACCCACAGAGGGCAGACCACCTTTTTCCAGTTGAGAACCATGGCCTCAGATTTGTAGGTGCTGATCCTCATCCCAGTCCAAACCGCCCCAGGTCACGCTGAAGGTCCAGGTTCCATGAGGCCAACAGGACAACATCATCTGCAAAAAGCAGAGATGAAATCCTGTGGTCCCCAAACCGGACCCCCTCCGGCCCAAACCGGACCCCCTCTGGCCCCTGGCTGTGCCTAGAAATTCTGTCCATAAAAATTCTGAGCAGAACTGGTGCCAAAGGGCAGCCCTGCAGAAGTCCCACATGCACCTGGAACAGGTCTGACTTACTGCCGGCAATGTGAACCAGGCTCCTGCTTCGGTCATACAAGGACCGGACTGCCCTTAGCAAAGGGCCCCGGACCCCATACTCCCGAAGCACCCCCCACAGGATACCTCCAGGGACACGGTCAAACGCCTTCTGCAAATCCACAAAACACATGTGGACCGGTTGGACGAACTCCCATGAACCCTTGAGCACCCGATGGGGAGTGTAGACCTGGTCCAGTGTTCCACGACCGGGACAAAATCCACATTGATCCTCCTGGATCTGACGTTGGACTATTGGTCGGATCCTCCTCTCCAGTACCTGGAATAGACTTTCCCCTGGAGGCTGAGGAGTGGGGTCCCCCTGTGGTTGGAGCACATCCTCTGGTCCTCTTTTTCAAAAGGGGGACCACCACCCCGGTCTGCCAGTCCAGAGGGACTGTCCCCGACTGCCACGCCATGTTACAGAGACGAGTCAGCCAAGACAGTCCTGCACATCCAGACTGAAGGGACTCAGGGTGGACCTCATCCACCCCCGGTGCTCTGTCCAACCACCTGGGTGACTTCGGCTTGGGTGATGGACCAGTCCACCTCTGGGACCTGGACCAGTCCACCTCTGGGACCTGGACCAGTCTACCTCTGAGACCTGGACCAGTCCACCTCTGGGACCTGGACCAGTCCACCTCTGAGACCTGGACCAGTCCACCTCTGGGACCTGGACCAGTCCACCTCTGAGACCTGGACCAGTCCACCTCTGAGACCTGGACCAGTCCACCTCTGAGACCTCAGCCTCTGCTTCCTCCATGGAATACGTGACAGTGGGATTGAGCAGATCCTCCAGGTATTCCCTCCACCATCCGACCACACCCCCAGTGGAGGTCAGCTCCTCCCACTTCCTCTGTAAACAGTGTTGGTGGTGCACTGCTTCACCTCCTGAGGCGTCGGACGGTTTGCCAGAATTTCCTCGAGGTCGACCGATAGTCCTCCTCCATGGCCTCCCCAGACTCCACCCAGACCCCAGTTTTTGTCTCCACAACTGCTCGGGCTGCGGTACCCCTGTCCCACCGGTACCCATCAGCTCCTCTGGAGTCCCACGAGCCCACCAGGCTCCATCAGACTCCTTCTTCAGCTTGACGGCATCCTTTACTTCCGGGGTCCACCACTGGGTTCGGGGATTGCCGCCACGACAGGAACCCCGGAGACCTTGCGACCACAGCTTCGAGCAGCCGCTTCGACAATGGAGGTGGAGAACATGGTCCAATGGGACTCAATGTCCCCAGCCTCCACCTGGATCTGGGAGGAGCTCTCCTGGAGGTGGGAGTTGAAGACCGCGCTGACATCGGGCTCTGCCAGACGTTCAACAGACCCTCAAACACGTCTGGGCATGCCCAGTCTGTCCGGCTTCCTCCTCTGCCAGCGGATCCAACTCACCACCAGGTGGGGGTCAGCTGACAGCTCCACCCCTCTGTTCACCCGAGTGTCCGAAACACACGGCACGAGGTCTGAAGACCTTATTAGTATTATTTTTATCATTAGTATTATTATTATTATGAGTATTATGAGTATTATTTTATTCATTAGTATTATTATTATTATTATGAGTATTATTAGTATTATTTTATTCATTAGTATTATTATTAGCAGTAGTATTATTAGTATTATTTTATTCATTACTATCATTATTATTATGAGTATTATTAGTATTATTTTTATCATTACTATTATTATTAGCAGTAGTATTATTAGTATTATTTTTATCATTACTATTATTATTATGAGTATTATTAGTATTATTTTTATCATTACTATTATTATTATTATGAGTATTATTAGTATTATTTTATTCATTAGTATTATTATTAGTATTATTATTAGTATTTTTATCATTAGTATTATTATTAGCAGTAGTATTATTAGTATTATTTTTATCATTACTATTATTATTATTATGAGTATTATTAGTATTATTTTTATCATTAGTATTATTATTATGAGTATTATTAGTATTATTTTATTCATTAGTATTATTAGTAGTAGTATTATTAGTATTATTTTTATCATTACTATTATTATTATTATGAGTATTATTAGTATTATTTTTATCATTAGTATTATTATTAGCAGTAGTATTATTAGTATTATTTTTATCATTACTATTATTATTATTATGAGTATTATGAGTATTATTTTATTCATTAGTATTATTAGTAGTAGTATTATTAGTATTATTTTTATCATTAGTATTATTATTAGCAGTAGTATTATTAGTATTATTTTTATCATTAGTATTATTATTAGCAGTAGTATTATTAGTATTATTTTTATCATTACTATTATTATTATTATGAGTATTATTAGTATTATTTTTACCATTACAATTATTATTATTATGAGTATTATTAGTATTATTTTATTCATCTACTCTAAAACCATACGTATAAAACACCAATAAAGTCAAAGGTACGAACCACATCCATGGTTTTTCTGTTTCTTTAAGATGACTGTGAATGTCTTTAAATAGATCTAATAGATATAGATATAATAGATCTAACTCAGAGGTCACCAACCCTGGTCCTCCAGATCTACTGTCCAACCCTGGTCCTCCAGATCTACTGTCCTTCATGTTTCAGATGTTTCCTCTTCCACCTGATGGTCGTTCTCATTCTTCTGCAGAGCTGGATGACAGACTGATCACCTGAATCAGGTTTTGGAAGAGGAAACATCTGAAACATGAAGGACAGTAGATCTGGAGGACCAGGGTTGGACAGCCCTGGTCTAAATAGATCCTGTGCTTGGTTGTAGGTCCTGGTGGTGGTCTTCTCTAGGTGTGTGTCCCGTCCGTCCGTCCATTCGTCCATTCGTCCATCCCTAACCCTGTGGACGTCCTGGTTGGTCCTCACCTGCTCCTCCGTTCTTGAACCCGCCCACTGTCAGTTTGTATCCATCACATTCTCCGCCCACAGAGAACGTGGAATAAGCAGCCGACACTTTCTTCCCCTCGAAGTCTTCCATCTCCACCAGCAGCTCGTACTTCTGACGCCGGGTCAGGTAGTGGAGGACGTCCAGACCTGGACACACGTGGACATGTGACTCCAACGAAGGGAGACCCTGACCCCCAAGCCCACCCTAACCCTGACCCGAACTGGGACTAACGTACAGAGACCCTGACCCCCAAGCCTACCCGAACCCTAACCCTGACCCGAACTGGGACTAACGTACGGAGACCCTGACCCCCAAGCCTACCCGAACCCTAACCCTGACCCGAACTGGGACTAACGTACGGAGACCCTGACCCCCAAGCCTACCCGAACCCTAACCCTGACCCAAACTGGGACTACTCCACAGTGTTGAAGGTCGGAGCCTCACCCAGCCAGTGTTCCCCAGCAGCGTCTCCAAAACCCATCTTATATTGGTCCCAGGGTCGGTAGAAGTTCACTGTGCCGTCCGCCCTCCTCTGGAACACCTGAAAACACAAAGACCAGGAGAAGACCAGTAAAAGACCAGGAGAAGACCAGGAGAGGACCAGTACAAGACCAGGAGAAGACCAGGAGAAGACCAGTACAAGACCAGGAGAAGACCAGGAGAAGACAAGAAGAAGACCAGTAGAAGACAAGGAGAAGACCAGGAGAAGACCAGGAGAGGACCAGTAAAAGACCAGCAGAAGACCAGCAGAAGACCAGTGGAAGACCAGGAGAAGACCAGGAGAGGACCAGCATGAACCAGAGGAGGACAAGGTGGACCTAAACGTTCAAGCTGGACGTTTGGGTCTTTAAGGGTTAAAGGTTGACGTTTGGGTCTTTAAGGGTTAAAGGTGGACTCACCGTCCATCGTCCTCCTTGTGTCTTCATGTCACAGTGAACCTACAGAAGATGAACTCAGTCAGTATTTGAACACATTCACAGGAAAACCAGCCCAGTCCAATCTGACACAAACAGAAACTAAAGCAGTCCACCCAGACCACCATCATAGACCAGAACCACATCTGCACACACACACACACACACACACACACACACACACACACACACACACACACACACACAGAGTTCAAAGCTTAACTCCTCTGTGTAATAAAGGTTTCCTCCTGTGGGGACAGAAGAACCACCCCCCCCCCCAAAAAAAAAATAGATAGATAGATAGATAGATAGATAGATAGATAGAGAAAACAAGTGGTTCCAGGCACAGCAAGCCCCGCCCCCCACATGTACTGTAGCTTGTTTTGTCATGGATCCAGCTGATGTCATCATGTCTATGACTGTGCTGATGTCATCATATGTGTGTGTTGATGTCATCATATGTGTGTGCTGATGTCATCATGTCTGTGTGTGTGCTGATGTCATCATATGTGTGTGCTGATGTCATCATATGTGTGTGCTGATGTCATCATGTCTGTGTGCTGATGTCATCATATGTGTGTGCTGTCATCATATGTGTGTGCTGATGTCATCATGTCTGTGTGCTGATGTCATCATATGTGTGTGCTGATGTCATCATGTCTGTGTGCTGATATCATGTCTGTGTGCTGATGTCATCATATGTGTGTGCTGATGTCATCATATGTGTGTGCTGATGTCATATCAGTTGCTTTTATTTGCCATGTTTGGGGTCATTTGAAACCAAACTGATGTTTGTATAGACGTGAACTTTCACCCATTGTAAGGAAATGGAAGAAAAAAGATTTTTAAAAATCATTAAAAAAATGGAACTTTGACTTATTTTTACCAAAATGTAATCACATCTGTTCTGGGTCTGTGGTCTCCAGTGTTTTCTGGGGTCAGGGTTAGATAGGGTTGGACAGTAGACCTGGAGGACCAGGGTTGGTGACCCCTGGTTTATATGGACGTGGTTAGCCGTGTTAGCCTAGCCGCGGCCTGTTGGTTTATATGGACATGGTTAGCCGTGTTAGCCTAGCCGTGGCCTGTTGGTATATATGGGCGTGGTTAGCCGTGTTAGCCTAGCCGTGGCCTGTTGGTATATATGGGCGTGGTTAGCCGTGTTAACCTAGCCGCGGCCTGTTGATTTATATGGACGTAACCCTAACGATAACCCTAACCCTTCAGGGTGTGGTTTACCTGGACCTTTTATGGTCTGGTTTACCTGGACCTTCAGGGTGTGGTTTACCTGGTCCTTTTATGATGTGGTTTACCTGGACCTTCAGGGTGTGGTTTACCTGGACCTTCAGGGTGTGGTTTACCTGGTCCTTTTGTGGTCTGGTTTACCCGGACCTTTTATGGTCTGGTTTACCTGGACCTTCAGGGTGTGGTTTACCTGGACCTTTTATGGTCTGGTTTACCTGGACCTTCAGGGTGTGGTTCACCTGGACCTTCAGGGTGTGGTTTACCTGGTCCTTTTATGGTCTGGTTTACCTGGTCCTTTTATGGTCTGGTTTACCTGGACCTTCAGGGTGTGGTTTACCTGGACCTTTTATGGTCTGGTTTACCTGGACCTTCAGGGTGTGGTTCACCTGGACCTTCAGGGTGTGGTTTACCTGGTCCTTTTATGGTCTGGTTTACCTGGACCTTCAGGGTGTGGTTTACCTGGTCTTTTTATGGTGTGGTTTACCTGGACCTTCAGGGTGTGGTTTACCTGGACCTTTTATGGTCTGGTTTACCTGGACCTTCAGGGTGTGGTTTACCTGGTCCTTTTATGGTGTGGTTTACCTGGACCTTCAGGGTGTGGTTTACCTGGACCTTTTATGGTCTGGTTTACCTGGACCTTCAGGGTGTGGTTTACCTGGTCCTTTTATGGTGTGGTTTACCTGGACCTTCAGGGTGTGGTTTACCTGGACCTTCAGGGTGTGGTTTACCTGGTCCTTTTATGGTCTGGTTTACCCGGACCTTTTATGGTCTGGTTTACCTGGACCTTCAGGGTGTGGTTTACCTGGACCTTTTATGGTCTGGTTTACCTGGACCTTCAGGGTGTGGTTCACCTGGACCTTCAGGGTGTGGTTTACCTGGTCCTTTTATGGTGTGGTTTACCTGGACCTTCAGGGTGTGGTTTACCTGGTCCTTTTATGGTGTGGTTTACCTGGACCTTCAGGGTGTGGTTTACCTGGACCTTTTATGGTCTGGTTTACCTGGACCTTCAGGGTGTGGTTTACCTGGTCCTTTTATGGTCTGGTTTACCTGGACCTTCAGGGTGTGGTTTACCTGGACCTTCAGGGTGTGGTTTACCTGGTCCTTTTATGGTCTGGTTTACCTGGACCTTTTATGGTCTGGTTTACCTGGACCTTCAGGGTGTGGTTTACCTGGACCTTTTATGGTCTGGTTTACCTGGACCTTCAGGGTGTGGTTCACCTGGACCTTCAGGGTGTGGTTTACCTGGTCCTTTTATGGTCTGGTTTACCTGGACCTTCAGGGTGTGGTTTACCTGGTCCTTTTATGGTGTGGTTTACCTGGACCTTCAGGGTGTGGTTTACCTGGACCTTTTATGGTCTGGTTTACCTGGACCTTCAGGGTGTGGTTTACCTGGTCCTTCAGGGTGTGGGTTACCTGGACCTTTTATGGTCTGGTTTACCTGGACCTTCAGAGTGTGGTTCACCTGGACCTTCAGGGTGTGGTTTACCTGGTCCTTTTGTGGTCTGGTTTACCTGGACCTTCAGGGTGTGGTTTACCTGGACCTTCAGGGTGTGGTTTACCTGGACCGCAGACCTCTCTCCCAGGGGGTAGATGGTGTACAGTCCACTCTGGAGGCTCTTGTCCTGCTTCTGGACGTCGCTGCAGTCCACTGGGTTCACCAGCTGTTTACAGGAGGCCAGCGCCGGGCTCAGCAGAACCAGAACCACCGGTAGAAGCTGGAACACACAGACCAGGACAGACTGAGGACTGAGGTCATCAGGTCTGGGTTGAACCAGGTCAGAGCCCAGTGGGACCTCATGTCCAAGCACAACATCCTATCCCATAATAGTACAGTTCTGTGTTAGTGTTAGTGAGAACGTGTGAATAACCTGAACAACCATGTACACCTGAAAAAATTAACACCGCTAACACCATTAACACCATTAACACCGCTAACACCTCTAACACCATTAACACCACTAACACCATTAACACCGCTAACACCATTAACACCATTAACACCATTAACACCTCTAACACCACTAACACCATTAACACCACTAAGACCTCCAACACCATTAACACCACTAACACCATTAACACCACTAACACCATTAACACCATTAACACCTCTAACACCATTAACACCACTAACACCATTAACACCTCTAACACCGTTAACACCACTAACACCATTAACACCACTAACACCTCTAACACCATTAACACCTCTAACACCATTAACACCTCTAACACCGTTAACACCATTAACACCACTAACACCATTAACACCTCTAACACCATTAACACCTCTAACACCACTAACACCTCTAACACCATTAACACCTCTAACACCACTAACACCATTAACACCACTAACACCATTAACACCTCTAACACCGTTAACACCACTAACACCACTAACACCATTAACACCACTAACACCTCTAACACCACTAACACCATTAACACCTCTAACACCATTAACACCGTTAACACCATTAACACCACTAACACCATTAACACCTCTAACACCATTAACACCTCTAACACCACTAACACCATTAACACCACTAACACCTCTAACACCACTAACACCATTAACACCACTAACACCATTAACACCACTAACACCTCTAACACCGTTAACACCATTAACACCACTAACACCATTAACACCACTAACACCTCTAACACTATTATGAAAGGATAGTTTATAAATATCAATATTTAGATAATGTAGTTTAATTTTTTCACATTAAACCAAGAGTTAAATTAGTATTTGTCATTATTTGTAGGTGTTTCTATTATTATTATTATTATTCTCATTGGCCTTGAGCCCTATGTTTTCTATGTGGACTGTATGTGACTGTTAACACCTTCAGTGTCATTTCTGTGACTGTTAACACCTTCAGTGTCATTTCTGTGGCTGTTAACACCTTCAGTGTCATTTCTGTGACTGTTAACACCTTCAGTGTCATTTCTGTGACTGTTAACACCTTCAGTGTCATTTCTGTGGCTGTTAACACCTTCAGTGTCATTTCTGTGACTGTTAACACCTTTAGTGTCATTTCTGTGACCGTTAACACCTTCAGTGTCATTTCTGTGACTGTTAACACCTTCAGTGTCATTTCTGTGGCTGTTAACACCTTCAGTGTCATTTCTGTGACTGTTAACACCTTCAGTGTCATTTCTGTTCTTTGTAAGTTCCTCCAGGGCCCAGACCGGAGCCTTGGGTGTCCGGTTTGACCCCTGGTTCCATTAGTAAATGGCCTCTGACCCAGTGTGTGTGTGTGGGTGGAGCCTTCACCCGTTTGGACTGCATGTGGTCACCACTGCAGCTCCAGTAGATCTGAACAGTCACACACCTTTAGGATGTGTAACCATGGAAACGTACCTTCATTGTCAGGTTTCTGCTCCAATGAACTGATGAAAACCTTAATGAGTCTAAATGTCTGAAAAAGACAAAAACACACGTTAAAAACCCATCAGCTCCACAGGGTGTAGGTCCTACGTCATGTGAGTCCTGCCTTTACTACGACCATTCATGTAGAGTTTGACATGTTCTGTCAAAGTTAAACATATTAGTCTGTTTTCAGTGGAATTCTTCCTAATAGTCTCAGTATTTGGTGGGCGGGGCTAATTTGGTGGGCGGGGCTAATAGTCTCAGTATTTGGTGGGCGGGGCTGATAGTCTCAGTATTTGGTGGGCGGGGCTGATAGTCTCAGTATTTGGTGGGCGGGGCTGATAGTCTCAGTACTTGGTGGGCGGGGCTGATAGTCTCAGTATTTGGTGGGCGGGGCTGATAGTCTCAGTACTTGGTGGGCGGGGCTGATAGTCTCAGTATTTGGTGGGCGGGGCTGATAGTCTCAGTACTTGGTGGGCGGGGCTGATAGTCTCAGTGTTTGGTGGGCGGGGCTGATAGTCTCAGTACTTGGTGGGCGGGGCTGATAGTCTCAGTGTTTGGTGGGCGGGGCTGATAGTCTCAGTACTTGGTGGGCGGGGCTGATAGTCTCAGTGTTTGGTGGGCGGGGCTGATAGTCTCAGTATTTGGTGAGCGGGGCTGATAGTCTCAGTACTTGGTGGGCGGGGCTGATAGTCTCAGTACTTGGTGGGCGGGGCTGATAGTCTCAGTGTTTGGTGGGCGGGGCTGATAGTCTCAGTATTTGGTGGGCGGGGCTGATAGTCTCAGTGTTTGGTGGGCGGGGCTGATAGTCTCAGTATTTGGTGGGCGGGGCTGATAGTCTCAGTACTTGGTGGGCGGGGCTGATAGTCTCAGTACTTGGTGGGCGGGGCTGATAGTCTCAGTATTTGGTGGGCGGGGCTGATAGTCTCAGTACTTGGTGGGCAGGGCTGATAGTCTCAGTGTTTGGTGGGCGGGGCTGATAGTCTCAGTACTTGGTGGGCGGGGCTGATAGTCTCAGTGTTTGGTGGGCGGGGCTGATAGTCTCAGTATTTGGTGAGCGGGGCTGATAGTCTCAGTACTTGGTGGGCGGGCTGATAGTCTCAGTACTTGGTGGGCGGGGCTGATAGTCTCAGTATTTGGTGGGCGGGGCTGATAGTCTCAGTATTTGGTGGGCGGGGCTGATAGTCTCAGTGTTTGGTGGGCGGGGCTGATAGTCTCAGTATTTGGTGGGCGGGGCTGATAGTCTCAGTATTTGGTGGGCGGGGCTGATAGTCTCAGTATTTGGTGGGCGGGGCTGATAGTCTCAGTATTTGGTGGGCGGGGCTGATAGTCTCAGTGTTTGGTGGGCGGGGCTGATAGTCTCAGTACTTGGTGGGCGGGGCTGATAGTCTCAGTATTTGGTGGGCGGGGCTGATAGTCTCAGTATTTGTCCTCTGTGCGTAAACCCCAGACGACAGTGGAACCTTCCAGAATGTTCCAGTTCTCTAGTATCGGACCTTTCGTCCATCTGTTTGGAACCCTTTGGTGCACAGTGGTCACTCCAGCGGACAGTTACTCTATAATGTAATTTAACCTGAACTTCTAAAACAGTACCTGCATAATATCTGCATGAGTGAATAGAAAGGCTAGGAAATAAAATGTTATTAATATTTAACCCATAAAGACCCAGCACTTGTTTGACGACACTTCCTACATGATTTTTTTCTCTCTATTTAACCTTTCTTAAGTATTTATCACCATTTATTATTATATTATCCTCTGTATTTAGCTTTTTTTCAGCATAGAGTAGGTATATTATTATATTTAATCTGTTGATCATGTTGATGTTCATTAAAACTGAGAGTAAATTCAAAGGTTATTAAATCAGAAACAGGGAAAAAAGAAAAAAAAAGTGACTTTTTCAGCAAGTCTATCATTAATCAAATGTCTTCATTCACTGTCATTGATCAGTTCACATGGGTTTTACTGGTGAATCGATGTTGTAGAAGATGACGGTGTTTCCACGGTAACTACAGAGTCTCTAAATGTCCACATGGGTCATATTTGATGACCATGAAAAGACGACAATCTGTATTTTACACTAATTATTTATGTTTTCATGGACTAAAAAAATGTCCATCTGAGAGGACATTTTTTTTAACTCCATGAAAAAAAGGTTCATGAAAAATTTCAATTGCATTATTTTTTTCACGCCTACAGAAGAATACAGTCTTTCAAGAAAAAAAAAATTGACTAATACTCTCATAATTCATCCATGAAAGGGTTAAATTACGACGTTAACCGCATAATATTCCAATTTCATTCTGGTAAAATTATGACTCTTTTTGTATTTGACTTTTTTCTCATGAAATTGTGTGTTTTATCTGGATATTTTCTGACTTTGTTCTTGTCTGACAGTGTTTTTTTTTTCTCACAGGTAAAATGTAGCGGCAGTAAAAACCTTTAGACGTGACCGTGCAGATCAGTGACGGAGCCTCTACGGTGGATAACGAAGGGTTAACGAGCTCCACATCAGACTGCGCTTTATTTGGAACTAACCCGGAACCGAACCCACAGGTAGAACTCAGGCTTTGGATTCTACAGAAAATCTGTTTGATGGAAATTCAGGAAAATGAACAGAAACGAACGGTTCTTTGTTCTAATCCAATCACAAACCTTTTCCCGTTACTATGATAATTGTTTTTAAATTAATGCGACTTTTGGTGAGTGACTCCATCACTCCAGCTGTTCAGAGTCCGATTAATATTATCGATGTAGTGGAGAAGTGTACGTACCTGTGAGAAGAAGACCAGTCACACTGAAGACGCACCACTGTCACACCTTATATCTGCACAGGCACAGCTGTGGACCAATCACAGCCCAGGACACACCTGCACAGGCACAGCTGTGGACCAATCACAGCCCAGGACACACCTGCACAGGCACAGCCCACCGACCAATCACAGCCCAGGACACACCTGCACAGGCACAGCTGTGGACCAATCACAGCCCAGGACACACCTGCACAGGCACAGCTGTGGACCAATCACAGCCCAGGACACACCTGCACAGGCACAGCTGTGGACCAATCACAGGCCAGGACACACCTGCACAGGCACAGCTGTGGACCAATCACAGCCAGGACACACCTGCACAGTCACAGCTGTGGACCAATCACAGGCCAGGACCCCGCTGTGCTCAGTCCAGGATGTTTAGTGGGACCAAATATTGAAGGTCATAAAGCGCTCATCACCTTCAGTCTCAGAAAACAGTGTTTGTCAGAGCGTGTGTTTAAACAGGACGTTCCTTTCATGTATTTATTCACTTTAGTTCCAGACACAGTTCAAAGTTTTAGCCAAAATTTAAATTAAAAATCACATCAAAGAAAAAATGAAGCGACAACATTTCAATGGTTCAATGTTTCATTAAAGTTTAAGAACAGATTTAGGCGACAAGTTTCCAGACTGAGTATGATCAAATAGAATAGAATAGAATAGAATAGAATAGAATAGAATAGAATAGAATAGACAATATAGAATAGACTATAGACTAGAATAAAACAGAATGGAATAGAATAATAAACTAGGAGTATTAGTTCTGTATAATAATAATAATAATAATGATAATAATAATAATAATAATAATAGTATTAAAGTTAAAGTAACTCATCAAATGTTTTTATTTGACATTAGTTTGATGTCAGTTGATGGAATAAATGTGAATAAGTTGATGTTTTCTTTTGCAGTTTTACACTGAGCGTCCACAGTGTTTAGAAGGAGACTGGAAACCTTTGAATTCAGTCAGGTCAGTAGTTGAAATCCCATCAGTCACAACATGAGTGTGTCAGGTTCCTTCACTTAAAGCCACTGAACACTTCTGCTGTGGTTTAGACCCTTTTCCAACCAGGCCTGTGGAGGACACGCCCACACAGAGGTCTCCTCCCCTCTGCTGGTCTCTGCTGGTCTCTGCTGGTCTCCTGGTCTCTGCTGGTCTCTGCTGGTCTCCTGGTCTCTGCTGGTCTCCTGGTCTCCTTTAGGGTCCACCTCTTCAGTATATTGACTCTTTTAGGACCGTTTCTAAAGCCGGATCTGAGGCTCAGTCAACAGTTCTGGAACAAACTGTTTGTTTGGTCAAAGGGAACGAGGGACGTGACTGAGACAGGCTGACCTTTATATGTACGTTTACAATAGATTTACTGTATACTTACATTTATATGTACGTTTAAAATAGATTTACTGTATACTTATATTTATATGTACGTTTACAATAGATTTACTGTATACTTACATTTATATGTACATTTAAAATAGATTTACTGTATACTTACATTTATATGTACATTTAAAATAGATTTACTGAATACTTACATTTATATGTACGTTTATAATAGATTTACTGTATACTTACATTTATATGTACGTTTAAAATAGATTTACTGTATACTTACATTTATATGTACGTTTAAAATAGATTTACTGTATACTTACATTTATATGTACGTTTACAATAGATTTACTGTATACTTATATTTATATGTACGTTTAAAATAGATTTACTGTATACTTACATTTATATGTACGTTTAAAATAGATTTACTGTATACTTACATTTATATGTACGTTTACAATAGATTTACTGTATACTTATATTTATATGTACGTTTACAATAGATTTACTGTATACTTATATTTATATGTACGTTTACAATAGATTTACTGTATACTTACATTTATATGTACGTTTAAAATAGATTTACTGTATACTTACATTTATATGTACGTTTACAATAGATTTACTGTATACTTATATTTATATGTACGTTTAAAATAGATTTACTGTATACTTACATTTATATGTACATTTAAAATATATTTACTGTATACTTACATTTATATGTACGTTTACAATAGATTTACTGTATACTTACATTTATATGTACGTTTACAATAGATTTACTGTATACTTACATTTATATGTACGTTTACAATAGATTTACTGTATACTTACATTTATATGTACGTTTAAAATAGATTTACTGTATACTTATATTTATATGTACGTTTACAATAGATTTACTGTATACTTACATTTATATGTACGTTTAAAATAGATTTACTGAATACTTACATTTATATGTACGTTTATAATAGATTTACTGTATACTTACATTTATATGTACGTTTAAAATAGATTTACGGTATACTTACATTTATATGTACGTTTACAATAGATTTACTGTATACTTACATTTATATGTACGTTTACAATAGATTTACCGTATACTTACATTTATATGTACGTTTACAATAGATTTACCGTATACTTACATTTATATGTACGTTTACAGTATATTTACTGTATACTTACATTTCTATGTACGTTTACAATAGATTTACTGTATACTTACATTTATATGTACGTTTACAATATATTTACGGTATACTTACATTTATATGTACGTTTACAGTAGATTTACCGTATACTTACATTTATATGTACGTTTACAATAGATTTACCGTATACTTACATTTATCTGTACGTTTACAATAGATTTACTGTATACTTACATTTATATGTACGTTTACAGTATATTTACTGTATACTTACATTTATCTGTACGTTTACAATAGATTTACTGTATACTTACATTTATCTGTACGTTTACAATAGATTTACTGTATACTTACATTTATCTGTACGTTTACAATAGATTTACCGTATACTTACATTTATATGTACGTTTACAATAGATTTACGGTATACTTACATTTATATGTACGTTTACAATAGATTTACCGTATACTTACATTTATATGTACGTTTACAATAGATTTACCGTATACTTACATTTATCTGTACGTTTACAATAGATTTACCGTATACTTACATTTATCTGTACGTTTACAATAGATTTACCGTATACTTACATTTATATGTACGTTTACAATAGATTTACCGTATACTTACATTTATATGTACGTTTACAGTATATTTACTGTATACTTACATTTATCTGTACGTTTACAATAGATTTACTGTATACTTACATTTATATGTACGTTTACAATAGATTTACTGTATACTTACATTTATCTGTACGTTTACAATAGATTTACTGTATACTTACATTTATATGTACATTTACAGTATATTTACTGTATACTTACATTTATCTGTACGTTTACAATAGATTTACTGTATACTTACATTTATCTGTACGTTTACAATAGATTTACTGTATACTTACATTTATATGTACGTTTACAATAGATTTACTGTATACTTACATTTATCTGTACGTTTACAATAGATTTACGGTATACTTACATTTATATGTACGTTTACAATAGATTTACCGTATACTTACATTTATATGTACGTTTACAATAGATTTACCGTATACTTACATTTATATGTACGTTTACAATAGATTTACCGTATACTTACATTTATATGTACGTTTACAATAGATTTACCGTATACTTACATTTATATGTACGTTTACAATAGATTTACCGTATACTTACATTTATATGTACGTTTACAATAGATTTACTGTATACTTACATTTATCTGTACGTTTACAATAGATTTACTGTATACTTACATTTATATGTACGTTTACAATAGATTTACTGTATACTTACATTTATCTGTACGTTTACAATAGACTACATTTATAGTCTAACAGCATTCGTCTGCTAGATTTCACACAAATATTCCAAAGGCCCACTGCAGGATTAGTGTAAAAACAAAATGCCTCTGAAGACAGACCAGAGGTCAGAGGTCACAATGCGTTGGCTGTATTTGAAAGATTGTCATGAACTAATAAAGGCATTTTATTTTTACACAAATCCTACAGTGGGCCTTGGGAATATTTTTTTTAAATCTAGCAGACTAATGCAGATTCATTTAGTTTTTTTTTTCACTGTAAATAGCCAGAAACACCACATGTTTGTGAAGAACACCTGTGGACAATCACTAAGAAGAAGAGCAGCAGCACTTCCACTGTTCGGTTAGATCATACTAACATTTAGATTTACATTGAACATATGTTTACATTTATATCAACATTTAGAATATATTTACATTTATATTAATATTTACACTATTTGTACATTTATATTTACACGTAGAATAAAATATTAAATATGTGGTTTAAACATATGACAGTGGGAACAGTTCAGTGGTTTTTAATGCAGTCGATCACAGAACGGTACGTGAACACAAACAATTTTCCAGCTCATTTTCAGGAAAACAGTTGAATGTTCAACTGTTCAGAACCGTTCACCATGTTAAAGGTCTACAGAACATGTTAAAGGTCTACAGGAACATGTTAAAGGTCTACAGGAACATGTTAAAGGTCTACAGGAACATGTTAAAGGTCTACAGAACATGTTAAAGGTCTACAGGAACATGTTAAAGGTCTACAGAACATGTTAAAGGTCTACAGGAACATGTTAAAGGTCTACAGAACATGTTAAAGGTCTACAGGAACATGTTAAAGGTCTACAGAACATGTTAAAGGTCTACAGGAACATGTTAAAGGTCTACAGGAACATGTTAAAGGTCTACAGGAACATGTTAAAGGTCTACAGAACATGTTAAAGGTCTACAGAACATGTTAAAGGTCTACAGGAACATGTTAAAGGTCTACAGAACATGTTAAAGGTCTACAGGAACATGTTAAAGGTCTACAGGAACATGTTAAAGGTCTACAGGAACATGTTAAAGGTCTACAGAACATGTTAAAGGTCTACAGGAACATGTTAAAGGTCTACAGAACATGTTAAAGGTCTACAGGAACATGTTAAAGGTCTACAGAACATGTTAAAGGTCTACAGAACATGTTAAAGGTCTACAGAACATGTTAAAGGTCTACAGGAACATGTTAAAGGTCTACAGGACATGTTAAAGGTCTACAGGAACATGTTAAAGGTCTACAGGACATGTTAAAGGTCTACAGGAACATGTTAAAGGTCTACAGAACATGTTAAAGGTCTACAGGAACATGTTAAAGGTCTACATGGCAGGACGGATCTTCATGCTGATGGTCTTCAGGGAGTAGTCATAACCCTTCCAGGAGGACCACTCTACTCCAATGGCATAGTGTGTCCCATCAGCCCCCCAGCGGTAGACCCCATTGGGGTTAGTGGAGTGGCAGGAAGCATACCAGAACGCCCCCAGGTGAAGTCTGGCACAGTTCAAGGAATAAGTGTCCTGGTCTTTGTCGAAGGTGGAGAACTTCATTCCATTGTGTACACGCAGAGAGTCTCCTGTAGAAACACAAGAGGACAGTGATGTCATCAGTCCACACTGGACATGTGACCACCCAGTCCACACTGGACATGTGACCACCCTGGACATGTGTCCACCCAGTCCACACTGGACATGTGACCACCCTGGACATGTGTCCACCCAGTCCAAACTTGACATGTGACCACCCTGGACATGTGTCCACCCAGTCCACCCTGGACATGTGACCACCCAGTCCACACTGGACATGTGACCACCCTGGACATGTGTCCACCCAGTCCACACTGGACATGTGTCCACCCAGTCCACACTGGACATGTGACCACCCAGTCTACACTGGACATGTGACCACCCAGTCTACACTGGACATGTGACCACCCAGTCCACACTGGACATGTGTCCACCCAGTCTACACTGGACATGTGACCACCCAGTCTACACTGGACATGTGACCATCCAGTCCACACTGGACATGTGTCCACCCAGTCCACACTGGACATGTGTCCACCCTGGACATGTGTCCACCCAGTCCACCCTGGACATGTGACCACCCAGTCCACACTGGACATGTGACCACCCTGGACATGTGTCCACCCAGTCCACACTGGACATGTGTCCACCCAGTCCACACTGGACATGTGACCACCCAGTCCACACTGGACATGTGATCACCCAGTCCACACTGGACATGTGACCACCCAGTCCACACTGGACATGTGTCCACCCAGTCTACACTGGACATGTGACCACCCAGTCCACACTGGACATGTGACCACCCAGTCTACACTGGACATGTGACCACCCAGTCCACACTGGACATGTGACCACCCAGTCTACACTGGACATGTGACCACCCCGTCCACACTGGACATGTGACCACCCAGTCTACACTGGACATGTGACCACCCAGTCCACACTGGACATGTGACCACCCAGTCCACACTGGACATGTGACCACCCAGTCTACACTGGACATGTGACCACCCAGTCCACACTGGACATGTGACCACCCTGGACATGTGTCCACCCAGTCCAAACTTGACATGTGACCACCCTGGACATGTGTCCACCCAGTCCACCCTGGACATGTGACCACCCAGTCCACACTGGACATGTGACCACCCTGGACATGTGTCCACCCAGTCCACACTGGACATGTGTCCACCCAGTCCACACTGGACATGTGACCACCCAGTCTACACTGGACATGTGACCACCCAGTCTACACTGGACATGTGACCACCCAGTCCACACTGGACATGTGTCCACCCAGTCTACACTGGACATGTGACCACCCAGTCTACACTGGACATGTGACCATCCAGTCCACACTGGACATGTGTCCACCCAGTCCACACTGGACATGTGATCACCCAGTCCACACTGGACATGTGACCACCCAGTCCACACTGGACATGTGTCCACCCAGTCTACACTGGACATGTGACCACCCAGTCTACACTGGACATGTGACCACCCAGTCTACACTGGACATGTGACCACCCAGTCCACACTGGACATGTGTCCACCCAGTCTACACTGGACATGTGACCACCCAGTCTACACTGGACATGTGTCCACCCTGGACATGTGTCCACCCAGTCCACCCTGGACATGTGACCATCCAGTCCACACTGGACATGTGTCCACCCAGTCCACACTGGACATGTGTCCACCCTGGACATGTGTCCACCCAGTCCACCCTGGACATGTGACCACCCAGTCCACACTGGACATGTGACCACCCTGGACATGTGTCCACCCAGTCCACACTGGACATGTGTCCACCCAGTCCACACTGGACATGTGACCACCCAGTCTACACTGGACATGTGACCACCCAGTCTACACTGGACATGTGTCCACCCTGGACATGTGTCCACCCAGTCCACCCTGGACATGTGACCATCCAGTCCACACTGGACATGTGATCACCCAGTCCACACTGGACATGTGACCACCCAGTCCACACTGGACATGTGTCCACCCAGTCTACACTGGACATGTGACCACCCAGTCCACACTGGACATGTGACCACCCAGTCTACACTGGACATGTGACCACCCCGTCCACACTGGACATGTGACCACCCAGTCTACACTGGACATGTGACCACCCAGTCCACACTGGACATGTGACCACCCAGTCCACACTGGACATGTGACCACCCAGTCCACACTGGACATGTGACCACCCAGTCTACACTGGACATGTGACCACCCAGTCCACACTGGACATGTGACCACCCTGGACATGTGTCCACCCAGTCCAAACTTGACATGTGACCACCCTGGACATGTGTCCACCCAGTCCACCCTGGACATGTGACCACCCAGTCCACACTGGACATGTGACCACCCTGGACATGTGTCCACCCAGTCCACACTGGACATGTGTCCACCCAGTCCACACTGGACATGTGACCACCCAGTCTACACTGGACATGTGACCACCCAGTCTACACTGGACATGTGACCACCCAGTCCACACTGGACATGTGTCCACCCAGTCTACACTGGACATGTGACCACCCAGTCTACACTGGACATGTGACCATCCAGTCCACACTGGACATGTGTCCACCCAGTCCACACTGGACATGTGTCCACCCTGGACATGTGTCCACCCAGTCCACCCTGGACATGTGACCACCCAGTCCACACTGGACATGTGACCACCCTGGACATGTGTCCACCCAGTCCACACTGGACATGTGTCCACCCAGTCCACACTGGACATGTGACCACCCAGTCCACACTGGACATGTGATCACCCAGTCCACACTGGACATGTGTCCACCCAGTCTACACTGGACATGTGACCACCCAGTCCACACTGGACATGTGACCACCCAGTCTACACTGGACATGTGACCACCCAGTCCACACTGGACATGTGACCACCCAGTCTACACTGGACATGTGACCACCCCGTCCACACTGGACATGTGACCACCCAGTCTACACTGGACATGTGACCACCCAGTCCACACTGGACATGTGACCACCCTGGACATGTGTCCACCCAGTCCAAACTTGACATGTGACCACCCTGGACATGTGTCCACCCAGTCCACCCTGGACATGTGACCACCCAGTCCACACTGGACATGTGACCACCCTGGACATGTGTCCACCCAGTCCACACTGGACATGCGACCACCCAGTCTACACTGGACATGTGTCCACCCAGTCCACACTGGACATGTGTCCACCCAGTCCACACTGGACATGTGACCACCCTGGACATGTGTCCACCCAGTCCACACTGGACATGTGACCACCCAGTCCACACTGGACATGTGTCCACCCAGTCCACACTGGACATGTGATCACCCAGTCCACACTGGACATGTGACCACCCAGTCTACACTGGACATGTGACCACCCAGTCTACACTGGACATGTGACCACCCAGTCCACACTGGACATGTGACCACCCTGGACATGTGTCCACCCAGTCCAAACTTGACATGTGACCACCCTGGACATGTGTCCACCCAGTCCACCCTGGACATGTGACCACCCAGTCCACACTGGACATGTGACCACCCTGGACATGTGTCCACCCAGTCCACACTGGACATGTGTCCACCCAGTCCACACTGGACATGTGACCACCCAGTCTACACTGGACATGTGACCACCCAGTCTACACTGGACATGTGACCACCCAGTCCACACTGGACATGTGTCCACCCAGTCTACACTGGACATGTGACCACCCAGTCTACACTGGACATGTGACCATCCAGTCCACACTGGACATGTGTCCACCCAGTCCACACTGGACATGTGTCCACCCTGGACATGTGTCCACCCAGTCCACCCTGGACATGTGACCACCCAGTCCACACTGGACATGTGACCACCCTGGACATGTGTCCACCCAGTCCACACTGGACATGTGACCACCCAGTCCACACTGGACATGTGACCACCCAGTCCACACTGGACATGTGATCACCCAGTCCACACTGGACATGTGACCACCCAGTCCACACTGGACATGTGTCCACCCAGTCCACACTGGACATGTGACCACCCAGTCCACACTGGACATGTGACCACCCAGTCTACACTGGACATGTGACCACCCAGTCCACACTGGACATGTGACCACCCAGTCTACACTGGACATGTGACCACCCCGTCCACACTGGACATGTGACCACCCAGTCTACACTGGACATGTGACCACCCAGTCCACACTGGACATGTGACCACCCAGTCTACACTGGACATGTGACCACCCAGTCCACACTGGACATGTGACCACCCTGGACATGTGTCCACCCAGTCCAAACTTGACATGTGACCACCCTGGACATGTGTCCACCCAGTCCACCCTGGACATGTGACCACCCAGTCCACACTGGACATGTGACCACCCTGGACATGTGTCCACCCAGTCCACACTGGACATGCGACCACCCTGGACATGTGTCCACCCAGTCCACACTGGACATGTGACCACCCTGGACATGTGTCCACCCAGTCCACACTGGACATGTGACCACCCAGTCCACACTGGACATGTGTCCACCCAGTCCACACTGGACATGTGATCACCCAGTCCACACTGGACATGTGACCACCCAGTCCACACTGGACATGTGTCCACCCAGTCCACACTGGACATGTGACCACCCAGTCTACACTGGACATGTGACCACCCCGTCCACACTGGACATGTGACCACCCAGTCCAC
>NW_021941441.1:0-28870 GCF_902148855.1 Sphaeramia orbicularis | reverse complement strand
GAGTGTGTGTGTATGTGTATATGTGTGTGTGTGTATGTTTGTTTGTGAGTGTATGTGTGTGTGTATGTTTGTGTGTGAGTGTGTGTGTGTGTATGTGTGTGTATGTGTTAGTGTGTGTATGTATGTGAGTGTGTGTGTGTGTATGTGTGAGTGTGTATGTGTGTGTATGTGTGAGTGTGTGTATGTGTATATGTGTGTGTGTGTATGTTTGTTTGTGAGTGTATGTGTGTGTGTATGTTTGTGTGTGAGTGTGTGTGTGTGTATGTGTGTATGTGTTAGTGTGTGTATGTGTGAGTGTGTGTATGTGTGTATGTATGTGAGTGTGTGTATGTGTGTGTGTATGTGTGAGTGTGTGTATGAGTGTGTGTATGTGTGAGTGTGTGTATGTGTGTGTATGTGTGTTTGTGTGTGTATGTGTATGTGTATGTTTTTGTGTGTGTGTTTGTGTGTGTATGTATGTTTGTGTGTGAGTGTGTGTATGTGTGAGTGTGTGTATGTGTTTGTGTGTGTATGTGTATGTGTGTGTGTATGCGTGTGTGTGAGTGTGTGTATGTGTGTATGTATGTGTGAGTGTGTGTATGTGTGAGTGTGTGTATGTGTATATGTGTGTGTGTGTATGTGAGTGTGTATGTGTGTTTGTGTGTGTATGTGTATGTGTGTGTGTATGTTTGTGTATGTGTGTGTGTGTATGTGTGTGTATGTGTGCCCAGTCCAGTAGTCCAGTCCAGTGTCAGGAACAGCTGTGTTGTTTCATCAGTTTCAGATCAGTGACCCTCAGTGTTTCAGACCGTTTCTGTCTGTGTTTCTATTTATTTGTTTCAAACAGAAGAAAAAAACAAACTTTTATGTTTATGTACAAAGAACTAATATGAGAGCGTAAATAAACAAACATGTGAATCAGCCCCCCCCCCATGTTTATAGGGCAGAGCACATAAATGGACTGGAACCCGTCTGAACAGATGACCTTTGACCCTCAGTGTGTTTATGAAAGGGTCTGATTGGCAGATATTCAAAGTTCACAGAAGATAAACTGCTTTTATTGGACAAACATCAGTTTGATCCAAAACAACACAGAAGGGCTGAGCAGCCAATCAGGAGCCAGCACCTAAATGAAGGCTGTGGCTACACATTCTCAGTGGGCGTGTCCCTGTTCAGTGGGCGTGTCCAGTCTAAACCCTTCAGTCATTTCATCAGGATCAACGTGTGCTCGTTCAAAAAGCATCAAACACTTGAGTTTGATGCTTTTTGTTTTTCTGACACAAAAAGGAAAATAAATAATAATAAAAACTACACAAACATGTCCGCCGGCGGCAGTGGTGGCGGCGGTCCTGGGTTAAACAGCTGCTGGACGCACCGGTGCCGTGTATCTACTCGTGTACATCATGTGACTAAATGAAAGCACTGGTCCTGTGTGAGGGGCGGAGCTACTGAAGAGTCAGGTGACCTCAGGCGAGCGGCAGACCTTCGCTGACGGGCATGTTGATGTGCGCCGTCAGCAGCGGCGCGCTCCGCCCCTCGCGCAGGACGAACACCTTGATGATGTCGGAGACGCCCTTGTCGCTGGTGCACTCGACAAAGGTCTGGAGGGGGTAGACGAGGCCGGGCACCAGCAGCGGCACGCGCAGGTACGGCGTCCGCACGCGGTACAGCTTCTCGTCGTACAGGAAGCTGACGGCCAGGTTGAGGACGGGCCGCGCCGCCGCCGTGTTCTGGATGTTCAGGGTGAGTTTGAAGGATGGCCCCAGGCCCTGCACCACCGCGTTCACCTTGAGCGGCTCGGCGGCGCTGGACGACACCGGCGCCATGCTGGACTCCAGCGCCTTCACGTAGGCTTTGGCGGCGGCCAGGCGCATGCGGCTCAGGTCCATCTGGAAGGCGCGGTGCATGGCCGTCCCGTTCTCCCGCTCTCGCAGCGTTTGGTCCACGTACAGTTTGGTCTTCTTGGGGACGTTGAGGCGGACGCTCTGGGCCGGCGGCGGGCCGGGGGCGCTGTCCCGTTCGTCAAACGTCGCCGTCCTCTTCAGGATCTTCACCATCAGCCCACCTCCTCTGGTGGTCATGATGAGCGCGCCGTCCTCGCGGCCGTAGCGGCCGAAGCAGACACTGGTGACAGCGTCGGGCGTCTTGATGGAGCTGAGCAGGTTCTTGTCGCGGTACAGGTGGACCTCGCAGTTGGCCAGGCCCACCAGGACCGCCTGGAAGCCCCGCGTGGGCAGGTCCATGGACGCCATGGTGGTGATGGGGGCGGGGACAAGCGTTCGCCACAGCTTCTTCCCCTGAGCGCACAAACACACAAGAGACAAACAAACACGTGAAGGACGCCATGGGGACAGACCACAACAGACAGACCACAACAGTTCATCTACTGATATCAGTTATTGATTGTCATTGGATTATAGGACACAGTCCTAAAATCACAAGCGGTCCTAATGAGTTTCCTCCGCAGGGTGGCTGGGCACACCCTTAGGGATAGGGGGAGGAGCTCAGTCACCAGGGAGGAGCTCGGAGTAGAGCCGCTGCTCCTCCGCATCAAGAGGAACCAGCTGAGGTGGATCGGGCATCTGTTTCGGATGCCTCCTGGACGCCTCCCTGGGGAGGTGTTCCGGGCAGGAGACCTCGGGGAAGACCCAGGACACACTGGAGAGACTATGTCTGTGGGCTGGCCTGGGAACGCCTCGGGGTCCCCCCGGAAGAGCTGGAGGAGGAGTCTGGGGAGAGGGAAGTCTGGGGAGAGGGAAGTCTGGGGAGAGGGAAGTCTGGGCATCCCTGCTTAGACTGTTAGCCGTTTACTGTCAGTAAAGCAGGTGCACACAGTGAAACTACACTGACATTAACAGTGGGGGGGTCATGGTAGTGAAACAGACTTTAGAGGAAACTGGACCTACAGAGAGAAATGACCCCATGACATCACTGACCCTGTGACATCACTGACCCCATGACATCACTGACCCCGTGACATCACTGACCCCATAACATCATCTGACCTGATGACATCATTTGATCCAATGGCATCACAGAACTGATAAGTGGAATCATTAACAAACAGCCGAACGAATCAATTTGTAAGACTTCTCAGGTATGTTTTCCGTACATTTCCGGTGTGTTTCCGGTGTTTTTTTGGTGTGTTTTTGGTGTGTTTCCGGTGTGTTTCTGGTGTGTTTTCGGTGTTTTTTTCCGGGATGTTTCCAGTGTTTTCGGTGTTTTTTTCCGGTGTGTTTCCGGTGTGTTTCCGGTGTGTTTTTGGTGTGTTTCCGGTGTGTTTTCGGTGTGTTTCCGGTGTGTTTTGGGCACAGTGCAGGACAATCTCATGACCATCCAGTTCACTGTAGTCAGTCCTTGGGTTGCCGTTTTCCTCTTGGCAGTACTAATAGGACTGGGTGGGGGGGGGGGGTGTCTTTTAAATGGAACGGTACCAGATCCAACAGACTAGAACATGTATTAACCAATGCCTACAGTGTCCAGCCCATACGGCGTGGACTCCGCCCCTCTGGGCCGGGCACTCACCTTCTGTGTGAAGCCCTGCAGACTCTCGTCGGTGCATCCCACCACCACGTTCTTGGCCACTCTCACCAGACCGACAGGATGTGACGACAGCTCGATGCAGTACTTGGGTTTGTCCGACTCCCTGAACAGGACCACAAACGCATCATCAGAGCAGGTGAACCACGGGGGGGGGGGGGGGGGGGGGTGTTACAGGTTTACCTTCGCAAGATGTAGATGTTTCCATTCCGACACGCCACGGTGATGCGGAACTCCACGTCAAACTGTCCTGTCACATCCATGAGGGTGGGGACGGAGGGTAGAGACATCTGCAACGGACAGAACCAGAACCAGGGACGGGTCAGAACCACTGACCCACAGAGGTACCATTCAGCCCAAACACCACCTGGTCCACAAACACCACCTATGGAGAACTCATCACATGGACCCTGGTCTGTAGACCCTGGTCCGTAACCCTCTGGTGTCTCTTTGTGCTAAAGCTAATGGTTGAACATATGTGGTGGTTTTGTTGTCCTAGAAGCCCCGCCCCCTGGCTCCAGTCCTGTCTATAAACTGTTTTCTACGTGTTCACCTTGGACAGGATGATGAAGGCTTCTGGGTCCAGGACGTAAACGTCACAGCTCTCGGTGCCGATGACCAGACAGCTGACGCCATCTTCATCAGCTGTGCTCTTCTTCAGAGTCCCAATGACGGTGATGACGGTCTGAAACAACACACACACACACACACACTATGTATATATATATATATATATATATATATATATATATATATATATATATATACATACATACATACATATATATATATATACATACATACATATATATATATATATATATATATATATATCTATATACACACACATATATATACATATATATATAATGTGTATATAGCGTCTAATGTTCATATTTGGTGCATGTGGGCGGTACCTGTCGTCTGATTGGCTGCTGTTTGTGCAGTTGGATGAACTGGTCCATCTCATTGGTCTCCAGAGACAGGAAGTGGAGTGAGCGGACGGACAGGGGGACGTCCGCCTTCCTCCTGATGCCCTCCAACATCTCCTTCAGCGTCAGCTGGTCGATCTGCCCCTCCCTCACCTGCTGCCACACGTCCTGACCAATCACAGCACAACGTCTCAGGTCAAACAACAGGACCGCCTACATCACAGGTGTCCAACCTGTGGCCCGAGGGCCGAACCTGAACCGTCCAAGGGTCCAGTCTGACCTGTCCAAGGGTCCAGTCTGACCCATGGGATGGACTTCTGAAAAGACCTGAAGAGTCCAGGGCTGAGGGGACCCATGACCTGCCTTGACCTTTGACCTGTGGGCAGCGTCCTGCTCACCTGCTCCAGGGCGTTGACCTTTGACCTTTGACCTGACTGCTCACCTGCTCCAGGGCGTTGACCTTTGACCTGACTGCTCACCTGCTCCAGAGCGTTGACCTTTGACCTTTGACCTGACTGCTCACCTGCTCCAGGGCGTTGACCTTTGACCTGACTGCTCACCTGCTCCAGGGCGTTGACCTTTGACCTTTGACCTGACTGCTCACCTGCTCCAGGGCGTTGACCTCCAGTCCCGGCAGTGTGAACTTGAAGTACGGCCTCAGGTTCTTGTAGACGTAGATGCAGGGTCCGGATGCCACGGCGACGGCGGGGATGCGCGGCTGGTGCAGGTCCATGAAGAAGGCCACCAGGCCGGAGGGCAGGTCCAGCAGGGCGCTCTCGCTCATCAGCGCCGTGCCGCGGTACACCTTCAGCTTCATGGCCGAGGCGCCGCAGCCCAGGTCGCCCGCCACCAGACGACTCTCTCCGTCGCCGCTCAGGTCGGCCAGGTCCACGCACGACGAGAAGGTGTAGAGGCCGGCCACCGGGTCGTAGTGGGCGTCCAGCCACTTCCCGCCGTCGCCGCTGGGGTCAGGAACTGACATGACGACAGGAAGGGGAGGGGCTTCTGAAGGGAAGACCTGCCGCACAGGTGAGTCCTGACGGAGCCGGTCTGTGGATGAAGTCCAGTTCTGAATGTTCAGGATGAGGTTTAACCCTTTCATGTGTCAGTTATGACTACCTTCATCAAGATTTGTTTCCTGAGTGATTTTATTGTAATTTTTCTTAAGGCGTGAAAAAAAACAAAAAAAACAATGCAGCTGAATTTTTTATGAATCTATTTTTTATGGAGTTCCAAAACTGTCCACTCAGCCTGACACCATGCACTTGATTTTAAAAGCAAACAAACATGTATTTACTGATAAACTGTGTGAAAACTATGAAATAAAAACATGTTTAATGCAGTTAATCTGATGTTTTCTCACATTTGAACAGACTCTAATACTAGTTATTACTCCCTTCATGGAGATAAAATGAAAAAAACTCAACTTTTGGTTTAACCCATAAAGACCCAGGGCTACTTTTGTGTTAGTTACCAATTCAATTTTTCTCTCTATTTAACTTTTGTGAAGTGATTTACCACCATGTATTATGAAACAATCCTCTGTACTTTGCATTTTTTCAGTGAAAATCATGTATTTTCCTATATTTAATTAACTGACACTTATATCAAAAACAGAGAAAATTTAAGAAAAAGTGACTTTTTCAGCAAAGATATCAATAACTAAATGTTAAACCCAGTGTGTCCATCCACTGTCATTGATCCAACTCCATGGCTTTTACTGGTGAATCAATGTTGTAGAAGATGATGGTGTTTCCATGGTAACTACTCTGAACGTCCAGATGGGTCTTAACTGATGACCATGAAAAGATGATGAACTATATTTGACCTGAATTATTTCACCATATTCATGGGTTTAATGGTTCAGAAGTTCTTCCATATTTTAGATCAGTAGATGACTTTGGTTGCCAGTGGCTGTTTGGGTCTTTATGGGTAAAAAAAACCCCCAAAACTGTTAATTACAGTTTAATAACAATTAGCAGTTTCTTCCACTCAAACATGCCAGTGCAGATCAGGTTTATCTACAACAGCACAGTTACAGTACTGGTCTGAATGTTAGTGCATTATTATGGGATGGTGCATAAGCGTCCACTGTGTTGGCTGATATGGATCTGAAACAACAAAACCCATGAATATACAGAAAACATGAACAGCTGTCCACTGGAGTGACCACTGGAGTGACCACTGTGCATGAAAGGGTTAATAAATGCACATGGAGTTTATGACAGTGAAATTAAAAAAACAAACACATGAAAAACTAAGTCACTAAATCAAAGACAATGAGTGTGTTTTTGACTCTTTTTATTTCACTTAGATCAGTTTTGATTCGTCATCTTTTCCGATAATAACATCTACTTTTTCAAATATTCATTATGGAGCAAAACCCCGCCCATAAACTGGAAAGAAAAGAGGATTTGACATTTACTGTGTTTATCCTCTGGTATCCCGTCCTCCAAGGCCCTTACTAAGCACCAAGTGGGCCTTTTTCACACACTTATGGAATAATGTCAAAATAATGTTCATACAGTTTGTTTTTAATTCTTTTACACTTTTTTCTATTTCATCAACTTGAGCCTTAAATAAAAATACCAAATACTCAATAACTGTCACATTTTTAACCCTTTAAATGCCATGTGTGTAATGTAAACAAACCATTTTTTTGATGCAAAAAACACAAAAAATTATTATTTTTTCAATATACTCCATAAAAAGTGGATCACATATTATTAGATTTTTCATTCTGGCATATGTCAGTGATTAACTCCAACACTGGTTAATTTGCATTATTATTATTTTTGGCGCTAGGTCAAATGTTCAAAAATACTAGCATCTGTCACCAAGTGTGCGTAAAATGCACATCTATAAATCAAACTATTAAATATTATATATTGATTTATTTTTCTGCTCTAATTGGATTTTATTTTTGTAAATCCAGGTCAGCCCTAATCATACAGATCAAATAATTATTCATTTTACATTTTTTTTAAACCCTGTAAACGATCTCTTTTCATCATGATGTCACTACATTTTTGGATTCAAAAAACACAAAATATGTTTTGTTTTTTCAAAATACTACATAAAAATTGGATCACATTCGATTTTTGCAGCCTGGCATTTGTCAATGATGAACAGCAACATGAACAACGTTACTAAATGACTTTAGCCCCTCCCCTCTCAGATGAAGCCCAGATCTCAGTAAAAGCAGGATTTCTGCCTTAAAGGCTTTGGATCAGAAACAGGTTCTAATGTTAGAAACAGTGCGTTTTATGCACACTTGGCAGACAGATGCTAGTCTGATCATTTTCTTTTGTTTACAATGTGCACATTTTAGTTGGTGGACAGAATTTTAAAGATCATGAAAAAAGGAACAACTTTTGAATTTTAACCTTATTTAAATTGTGAAAAATAATGTGAAGTTTTTTAAAACGAAGTGCAAAGTGTGCATAAAAAGCACACCTGGATACCGGAGGGTTCATATTGATACTGAGTAATATGAAAATGTTTATTTTAGCATTTTTATCCACCTTTCCCTGAATAATCCCCATCCTATTGACCCTTCGGTGCAGTGGATGGAGCCTGTTCAGATGCAGATGCAGAAGCTGAGCAGAAAAATGACTGAATGTTAGAGTCAGTCCTTCAACACATGCTTGAGAACTGATAAAACAGCAGCGGATTACACTGAATACAGCCTCAAGTCACCTACATGACCCTTTACATGTCCTAAACCTTTGCTTTAATCAGCAGAAAGGCCATTTATCAAAGCTAATGATGCTAATTAAACCGTTTCTTCCTGTGTTACTCACCGTTGCCAAGGAAACCGCGTCTCCTTCCCAACCGTGGTTGAGTCGGACTCGCGCTTTTACTCGTTTCTGTCTAAAAACGCGGAGTATTTTCAGTCAAAGCCGTCCGAAATGTTTCTGCAGATAGATTGTGCTCCAGATAAAGTGCTCCTGTGGCAGCTAGCTGATGTGTCTGAGGAGATAATCCATCAAATCCACTCCAATCCTCCTTCGCTCTGCCTTCGGCCCCGGCTGATGACGTCTAAATCAGCCGACCACGTTCACTTTTTTTTGTTTTTTTTGTTTTTTTTTGTTTTCACTTTTTTGTCAGTTAAAGCTTGTAAATAATATCCATAAGCTACTAAATAGAACTGTTTTATTTTAAAATTCACAACGTTAAATTAAAATAGGCAGTCACGTTGTAACATTTTGCAAGTTCTTCTTCTTTTTTTAATCACACGAAAGAAAATTTGGTGCAATATTTATTTTGTTTGTTCGTCGTGTATTTATTAAATAGTTAATATAAAGATCTATTTTGCCGAGTGATTAAATGAAGAATTAAAAAACACGTAATCTCGCGAGATTTGTGACGTCTCCCTGAACTCATCTCTGATTGGTCCGCTTATTTCAGTTTAAACACTAGACCGCGGAGAGCGAAGAAGAAGAAGAGCTGTTCGGAAAGGAAAATACACGCACGGTGAGTTCAAGTCTGATACAAGTCGGAACTGAAGTCAATAGCGGTGCTTTAGTGTGAAATAACTTATTTTATAAAAAGCCAAACTAGACAAATGAACTCCTGTGTTTACGGGGGTTGACGAGCTGTGGCTAATGCTAATGCTAACAACAAACAGCTCGCTACCACTCTGAAATCCCAACTCTTGAGTCTTATTTCTAACATTTATTTCGTTTCGATCTGTTCTTGCGTGAATGTGTGACAGAGAGAATCCAGTTTGGGACAGGTTATGTGAGTGTTTACAGTTCTGATGGGTCGTTTTGTTTACAGGGATCATTCCAATCGGACTACATTTAAGGCTGTTTGTTGTGTTTATTGTTTCAGGATAATTTTTCAGTCAGTCATTCTCTGGTAACTCCGCCTAAAACAGAATACAATTAGGTGGTGTTTTTGTTGGCAGAGTTGGATATCGTCCTAATTTTGCTAGACCGATAAAAGGAGATTGAACTGAATGGGACATCAGACCTTTTGGTTCGAACACTCTGTCAAGGGGAGGAGACTCAATCAAATTTTATTTATATTGCGCCAAATCATAACAAAAGTTCTCTCATGACACTTTACATTCAGAGTTGGTCCAAACCAGACTGAAGCCAATTTACAGAAAACAACAGAATCCTCCAGGAGCAAACACTAGTGAGTGCAGACAGAGGAAGGAAAAACTTCCCTATGAACAATAAACCAAAAACACATCACATGGAACCTACAGTGTATCTTATTGGCTGTCTTCACTGAGTATCTGCACAAACCCACTTTTTTTTTTACCTAGTACAAGGATAAGACCGTATACAGCATGTTTTTATATATGTTAACATTTTCAGTGTGTGTCACTCCCATTCTTAAATCACTCCATTGGCTCCCCATTTTATATCGTTTTCATTTTAAAATTCTGGTGCTAACTTTCTGGGCTCTACATGTCCAGGCCCCTGCATACATTTCTTCACTGATTCAGCCCTACAGCTGGGCTCATAGCCTGAGATCTTCAGGGCAGCACCTGCTGATGGTTCCTCACACTTGTTTGAACACACAGGGTGACAGGTCTTTTAAAGCTGTAGCACCACGTCTTTGGAATGACCTGCCTCTACACCTACGGTCCATGGACTCTGGAGAGAGTTTGAAAAAACACCTCCAAACACTCCTGTTCAAACAGGCTTTTGAATTTACCAACCGACTCAGGGCTGCTACTAACTGATTGCACTTTATGTATTTATTATATTTTAATTTCATTTTATTGTGTTTTTAATGCTATTTTTATTTGTACTGTTTATTTGTATTTCGCGCTGTAAAGCACTTTGTGACTCTGTCTGTGAAACGTGCTCTAGAAATAAAATTTACTTACTTTGAAAATGTGAAAACACTGAGTTGATTTCAGTTTTAAGTTCAAGGATTGTGTGTGTGTATTTTGTCGATGCTGTGTGTGTGTATGTGTGTGTCCTCAGAACATGGAGTCCTCTTTAGTGGGTAAACCTGAGCGTGTGGGCCCGGTACAGGTGGAGGACATTAAGAGGGACCTTCTGAGTGACTTCACTGCTCTGGATGCACAGGTGAGTGTGTGTGTGTGTGTGTGTGTGTTCACAGGTGAGTGTGTGTGTTCACAGGTGAGTGTGTGTGAGTGTGTGTGTGTGTGTTCACAGGTGAGTGTGTGTGTGTGTGTTCACAGGTGAGTGTGTGTGTGTCCATGGGTGCGCTTCCTTTACAGCTCAGCTGATGCCACATGAGGCTCTGGGGGGTGGAGTTAACTGTGCTGTGGCTCTGGGGGGCAGAGTTAACGCTGCTGTCCTCTGTCTGCAGCCCAGCGCTCAGTGTGAATCTGAGAACCTGCAGGTTTTCCTCCGAGTTCGACCGTTTACGTCAGCGGAGAGCGACAGCGGAGAGTCCCAGGTAGAACAGAACACACACACACACAAATGAAGAGTCAGACGGCACAGTTGTGTATTAGCATTACACACACACACACACAGAGAACACATACACACAATTCCAACTGGAGATGCTCAGCTTAAAAAAGAAGACAAATTCAAAGAACAGACAATTAAACAGACAAAAAATACCTCAAATATCTGAAAATACCCAAACGGAACAGCTGGATGTGTCGATAAATGTGTGGAATATGGATCAGAAGGTAGAGTGTGGCAGTGTAAGATCCAGGTCCAGATCCAGCAGTCCCACATGGACCCAGGTCCTGTCCAACAGTGTCTGTGTTTAAACTCAATAACTGATCTGTTGAATCCATTTCTGAACAGGTCTGAATCAGAACTGTCACATGACACATGGGTCACATGACACACAGAACATTTAAGGGTTGAAATATTGAAACTCCTGCTGCGACACAGAGACTGAAAATGACTTTATTCAAATGTCGAAAACATGCAGTTCTCATCATAAATGGATCCTAAAGGTGTCCAGACACTGTGTGATTTTAGAGGTGGTTTGTCACTGGTGCTTCTCTTTGTGGATGGGTCCAGATGTTCCTCTAATGGTGTGTGCTGCTTGGTGCAGTGGACATGGGCTAAGGAGAAGACATGAACACCTCACCACCACCTCACCACCACCAATCGTGTGTTCGCAAGGAAAATGGAGCTGTTTGAAATCCTGCTCGCTCCTGGTGAGGGTATGGCACTGTCAAAGCACTGCCACGAGCCCATGGGCCTCAGATTCTCACACTGTGCATGCACGAACACAGAGCATGGTTTCTAATGCTAAGCTAACAGTAGCTGTCTATTGTCCTAGTGCAGTTTAGCTGTTGCAGCTTCCCTCCCGTTCCCTTTGCTGTAGGACTGACAGCCCATACTGTCCACGTCTGGACAAACAACTCCTGCACCAAACGTGGTCGTCTGTTCTTCTGTTTTCATTCCTCACAGATAATGGCACATATTGTTAAAGCAGCTCGTTGGTTTTTGTTTAGCACTACCATTTGGTGACTCACGCCAGTACACAATCGTCTATGCACTTTCAGATTCCTTGGTATTTTAATGTATTTCTGGATCTAACACTGGAATGTGTGGTGCGTCCTCTGCTGTATGGTCCTACAGTGTGGTGCGTCCTCTGGTGTATGGTCCTACAGTGTGGTGCGTCCTCTGGTGTATGGTCCTACAGTGTGGTGCGTCCTCTGGTGTATGGTCCTACAGTGTGAGCAGTCAGGTCACATACCAGCATCGGTCCGTACTAGGGATACAAATTATTAATTAATTAATTAATTAATCATTAGTTGGTTGCCCTTATTGATCGATTAATGATTAATTGATAAGCGGCAATTTTCCTGAGAACCTGAATTTCTCTTTCAATACGGTCTATAAGAATAAAAGCTAAATATTGTTTCTATACTTCATGATAAAACCATGTCATATTCCTTAATGATTGATTTATTGAACCATTGGATACAGTCAGTGTTTCCTGAGGAATTTTATCTGTTGATGTGGCAGTGTGTAATGGGGGGGGGGGGGGGGGGGGGGGGCTCTTGTGTGCCTTTGGCCAGTGTGTGTGTGTTTTTTGTGAGGGGGGGGGGGGGACTCGCACGCGCATAGAGTGGCTGGGGGATGCGTGCGTGCGTCACTTTCCGTCCTCCTTCTAATCCTCTGGGGGTACAGTGCAGTCCGTGCCCCCGCAGAAGTGAAACTTCACTGACTGTAGACTAAACCAACCTCCAGGGAAAACGCTCCGATACCGACCCCGCATTTGTGTGTGTATTTATTTGGGGTGCACCACTCCCACAAACAGACTGTCGGTCTGTGTTTGGTCCTCCGTGTCCATACAGACATTCTAACTCATCAACGCCGTGATCCGGTTCAGTGACCGCCTATCCCAGCCGCAGCGCAGCACGGACAAACCGTCAGCCTTCAGATAGGTGTGGACGGGCAGAAAAGGGCAATTAACTGACAATTAATAATTTAATCGAGCAAATTCTTTTTGACAATTAATCCTTAGTCAATTAATTGTTTACATCACTAGTCCGTACAGTGTGAGAACATGAATCCTGAGCCTGACTTTACAATTGATTTACACAGTTTGAGATGGAGCTGTGTGCAACGATCGAAATAATCGCAGTGTATGGACGCCTTTAATGAAACGCAGGCCTGTAACTCTGAGGGTAAAACTCCACCAGTATTGGATCAGACTGGATGTGGTCTGTTTGTGGGTCAGACTGGATGTGGTCTGTTTGTGGGTCAGACTGGATGTGGTCTGTTTGTGTTCTACAGGACTGTGTTTCCGTGGAAGGTCTGGACACTGTGGTCCTCAGAGCTCCCAGGAACATCAGGTCACTGCCTCAGACGGCTCAGACCTTCACCTTCACTCAGGTACCGCTCACTGCACCTGCATGTGCCCCGCCCATCTGCAGACACACCCACCTGCAGACACGCCCCTGGTCCGCCCCCAGGGCTCAGACATTCAAATCTCCGTGTTGGTTTGGTTTGTTTTGGTTTCAGGTGTTTGGTCCAGACTCCTCCCAGAGGACAGTGTTCCAAGGCTCTGTTCGAGGTTCAGTCCGACACGTTCTAGAAGGAGGAAACTGTCTGGTGTTCACCTACGGAGTGACCAACGCAGGGAAGACCTTCACCTTCCTGGGTCTGAACACACCTGTCTGTCTGTGTCCATCTGTGTGTGTCCATCTGTCTGTCTGTGTCCATCTGTCTGTCCATCTGTCTGTCTGTGTGTCCATTTGTGTGTCCATCTGTCTGTCTGTGTGTCCATTTGTGTGTCCATCTGTCTGTGTGTGTCCATCTGTGTGTGTCCATCTGTCTGTCTGTGTCCATCTGTCTGTCCATCTGTGTGTCCATTTGTGTGTCCATCTGTCTGTCTGTTTCCGTCTGTCTATGTGTCCATCTGTGTCCATCTGTCTGTCTATGTCCATCTGTGTGTCCATCTGTCTGTCTATGTCCATCTGTGTGTCCATCTGTCTGTCTGTGTCCATCTGTGTGTCCATCTGTCTGTCTGTCTGTGTCCATCTGTCTGTCTATGTCCATCTGTGTGTGTCCATCTGTCTGTCTGTGTCCATCTGTCTGTCTGTGTGTCCGTCTGTCTGTCTGTGTGTCCATCTGTCTGTGTCGATCTGTCTGTCTGTGTGTCCATTTATGTGTCCATCTGTCTGTCTGTGTCCATCTGTCTGTCTGTGTGTCCGTCTGTCTGTCTGTGTGTCCATCTGTCTGTGTCGATCTGTCTGTCTGTGTGTCCATTTATGTGTCCATCTGTCTGTCTGTGTGTCCATTTATGTGTCCATCTGTCTGTCTGTGTCCATCTGTCTGTCTGTGTGTCCGTCTGTCTGTCTGTGTGTCCATCTGTCTGTGTCGATCTGTCTGTCTGTGTGTCCATTTATGTGTCCATCTGTCTGTCTGTTTCCATCTGTCTATGTGTCCATCTGTCTGTCTGTGTCCATCTGTCTATCTGTCTGTGTCCATCTGTCTGTCTGTGTCCATCTGTCTGTCTGTCTGTGTCCATCTGTCTGTCTATGTCCATCTGTGTGTGTCCATCTGTGTGTGTCCATCTGTCTGTCTGTGTCCATCTGTGTGTGTCCATCTGTCTGTCTGTGTCCATCTGTCTGTCTATGTCCGTCTGTGTGTGTCCATCTGTCTGTCTGTGTGTCCATTTATGTGTCCATCTGTCTGTCTGTCTGTCCATGTGTCTAATGGGTCAGTCTGTGTGTCCATCTCAGGTCCAGATCATGACAGTGGTCTCCTCCCTCGCTCTCTGGCCGTTCTCTTCAACAGTGTGGACGGTCGTCTGTACTGTGGGAACGACCTGAAACCACAGCGATGCAGAGACTACAGCCGACTGAGCCCAGAGCAGCAGAAAGAGGAGAACAGCAGCAAGAGGAACCTACTGAAGATGTACAGAGAGGGAAAAGAGGTGAGAACCTATTGAAGATGTACAGAGAGGGAAAAGAGGTGAGAACCTACTGAAGATGTACAGAGAGGGAAAAGAGGTGAGAACCTACTGAAGATGTACAGAGAGGGAAAAGAGGTGAGAACCTACTGAAGATGTACAGAGAGGGAAAAGAGGTGAGAACCTACTGAAGATGTACAGAGAGGGAAAAGAGGTGAGAACCTACTGAAGATGTACAGAGGGAAAAGAGGTGAGAACCTACTGAAGATGTACAGAGAGGGAAAAGAGGTGAGAACCTACTGAATATGTACAGAGGGAAAAGAGGTGAGAACCTACTGAATATGTACAGAGGGAAAAGAGGTGAGAACCTACTGAAGATGTACAGAGAGGGAAAAGAGGTGAGAACCTACTGAAGATGTACAGAGAGGGAAAAGAGGTGAGAACCTACTGAAGATGTACAGAGGGAAAAGAGGTGAGAACCTACTGAAGATGTACAGAGAGGGAAAAGAGGTGAGAACCTACTGAATATGTACAGAGGGAAAAGAGGGGAGAGCCTACTGAAGATGTACAGAGAGGGAAAGAGGTGAGAACCTACTGAAGATGTACAGAGGGGGAAAAGAGGTGAGAACCTACTGAAGATGTACAGAGAGGGAAAAGAGGTGAGAACCTACTGAAGATGTACAGAGGGAAAAGAGGTGAGAACCTACTGAAGATGTACAGAGAGGGAAAAGAGGTGAGAACCTACTGAAGATGTACAGAGAGGGAAAAGAGGTGAGAACCTACTGAAGAGGTACGGAGAGGGAAAAGAGGTGAGAACCTACTGAAGATGTACGGAGAGGGAAAAGAGGTGAGAACCTACTGAAGATGTACGGAGAGGGAAAAGAGGTGAGAACCTACTGAAGATGTACAGAGGGAAAAGAGGTGAGAACCTACTGAAGATGTACGGAGAGGGAAAAGAGGTGAGAACCTACTGAAGATGTACAGAGGGAAAAGAGGTGAGAACCTACTGAAGATGTACAGAGAGGGAAAAGAGGTGAGAACCTACTGAAGATGTACAGAGGGAAAAGAGGTGAGAACCTACTGAAGATGTACAGAGAGGGAAAAGAGGTGAGAACCTACTGAAGATGTACAGAGAGGGAAAAGAGGTGAGAACCTACTGAAGATGTACGGAGAGGGAAAAGAGGTGAGAACCTACTGAAGATGTACGGAGAGGGAAAAGAGGTGAGAACCTACTGAAGATGTACGGAGAGGGAAAAGAGGTGAGAACCTACTGAAGATGTACGGAGAGGGAAAAGAGGTGAGAACCTACTGAAGATGTACAGAGGGAAAAGAGGTGAGAACCTACTGAAGATGTACAGAGAGGGAAAGAGGTGAGAACCTACTGAAGATGTACAGAGGGAAAAGAGGTGAGAACCTACTGAAGATGTACGGAGAGGGAAAAGAGGAGAGAACCTACTGAAGATGTACGGAGAGGGAAAAAGAGGTGAGAACCTACTGAAGATGTACGGAGAGGGAAAAGAGGTGAGAACCTACTGAAGATGTACAGAGGGAAAAGAGGTGAGAACCTACTGAAGATGTACGGAGAGGGAAAAGAGGTGAGAACCTACTGAAGATGTACAGAGGGAAAAGAGGTGAGAACCTACTGAAGATGTACGGAGAGGGAAAAGAGGTGAGAACCTACTGAAGATGTACAGAGAGGGAAAAGAGGTGAGAAACTACTGAAGATGTACAGAGGGAAAAGAGGTGAGAACCTACTGAAGATGTACGGAGAGGGAAAAGAGGTGAGAACCTACTGAAGATGTACGGAGAGGGAAAAGAGGTGAAAACCTACTGAAGATGTACGGAGAGGGAAAAGAGGTGAGAACCTACTGAAGATGTACGGAGAGGGAAAAGAGGTGAGAAACTACTGAAGATGTACGGAGAGGGAAAAGAGGTGAGAACCTACTGAAGATGTACGGAGAGGGAAAAGAGGTGAGAACCTACTGAAGATGTACGGAGAGGGAAAAGAGGTGAGAACCTACTGAAGATGTACGGAGAGGGAAAGAGGTGAGAACCTACTGAAGATGTACGGAGAGGGAAAAGAGGTGAGAACCTACCGAAGATGTACGGAGAGGGAAAAGAGGTGAGAACCTACTGAAGATGTACGGAGAGGGAAAAGAGGTGAGAACCTACTGAAGATGTACAGAGAGGGAAAAGAGGTGAGAATACACACTGACTACTGAATACATGGGCACAGACAGACGGATGGACAGACAGACAGGCTAATTTAAATGTGGTTCTCAGTTGTAAATAAGGTCCATTTAAGACTGAAGCCTGAATAAAACCAACCCAAGTGTTCTGTTGTGTCATTAATTACCTCCGCCAAGGAGGTTATGTTTTTGCCAGGGTTTGTTTGTTTGTTTGTTTGTCTGTCCGTTAGTGTGCAACATAATTCAAAAAGTTATGGACAGATTTGGATGAAATTTTCAGGGTTTGTTGGAAATGGGATAAGGAAGAAATGATTAAATTTTGGTGGTGATCGGGGGTGGGGGGGCCCACGGGGGGGGGGCACTGATCAGCCTTGGCGGAGGTCTGCGCTCTCCGAGTGCTTCTAGTTAGGATTATTATTATTATTACCTCTGCCAGGAGGTATTGTGATTGCTTTGCTTTGTGTGTGTGTGTGTGCGTGTTTGTTTGTTTGTTAGCAAGATAACTCAAAGAGTTCTGGACCCCCTCACCCCCGATAACCACCAAAATTTATTCATTTCTTCCTTGTGCCAGTATCAACATTTCCTGTAAATTTCATGAAAATCCGTCCATAAGTCTGAGTTATCTTGCTAACAAACAAACAACCATGCACACATGGGAGGCAGATCTGTCTTGGCAGAGGTCTGATTTCTCCGAGTGCTTTTCTTGTTATAATTCTTCTTCTTCTTCATATTCTTCCATGTGGAGTGTTTCAGACTTTTCTGTTTTCTCTGCAGACCGACAGGATGCAGACCTCAGGCAGGTCCACGTTCCTAGACGGTCAGTGTTTTTACACCTCATTCATTTTATCAGTGCAGTGTGTGTGTGTGTGTGTGTGTGGGGGGGGGGGTTAGTGCTCCATTACTAATTGGGGGGTGGGTCTAATCGAGCTTATATATGTTGCGCAGGTTGTGCCCCCCTTGTGACAGGGGTGGGGGGTGTGATGGATGTGGCCGCTGAAGACCAGGGGGAGTACCACAGTGTACCTTACTGTGGGGGGGGGGGCATAACATGCTGCTTGATATTGGTGCTTATACAGACTAACACCCCCATTTCAGTCCCACCCCCCACCCCCAATTGTGTCCCAGTGCCAGTACTGCCCCAACTGATAAACACTGATGTAAATAAACCAGGTCCAGTTTGAATTTGAACCAAATCCAGTGAAAAATTAAAGCTGCAAGCAGCATTGGGCGGGACCTCGCACCGGGCGATCCGCCTCCCCCGCGATCCACCACCCGTGACTGTCGACGCCTCAGCTCCACTCACACCTCTCCGTCCCCATACCAGTTCCCATCCTTTAGTGTCTGTCCTCCTTACATCTGTACAGAACACCAGTGACCCTCTGCTGAAACCACCATCACCTTTAAAATGAGACTTTTATTTTGGAAACCCTACTGTGTGTATGTGCATTTGTTTTTAATGTGAGAGAAAGAATCAGTTTGAAAAATTAATTGAAATTGTATGAATAAGTGAGTATAAAAGTGATGATTTACCACATTTAAGGCTTTTATTTTGGAAAAACCCTATTGTGTGAGGATGTGTGTCTGTGAGAAAGAGTACTTTTGAATGAAGAAACATTGTACAAACAGTTGAGTGTTTGGTCATAAAAATGAAAAGAAGTTATGTAATAGACATTTTGTATTATTCTTAATTTTGGTTTTATTTTGAAAAAATGTACTCCGTGTACTTTTGAATGTGTGCAAAATTTCCAATATCCACAATACAATGCAGTAAAACCTGTTTTAAAATAAAATAAAAAAAAAAAAAAAAAAATTTTGGATTACCTGGGACTTGAACCAGGGTCCTTCAGCTCCATAGGTAGCTACATGAACCACTGCACTAAGGACAGAGACATGTGAAAATGTGCACCAGCAAGACTTTTATAGGGATTTTGCCATTTGGAAAAGTGAAACTAAACATAGTCTTCAAAAATCGCTATAATTCCATAACCGTAGGTCGTATCTGAAAAATTCTTTCACTTTTGGATTCTGCAGACTCTTGGGAATTCAATGAGGTCTAACGTTTATGTCAAAACTCTGAAATGAATAAGCAGTAATTGCAGAAACGTAGAGTAACTTTCAAAGGCAGATTGCCAACTTCCTGTTGGAGTTAGCTCATGAGTGTCAGTGTATGATTTGTCGGCTCAATCAGACCAACATTTTGGCATTTGTTTCATGTTTCTGTGACATTCCTACTGGCTGCTAGGGCAGATTTTGTGTGTTTTTTAGTACATAGGTGGCGCTACAGAGTCCATTTTGGCACCCAAGGGGTTAATTTTTGATATTGTATGAAAGTGTTCACCAGCCATGACATACATGGCAAATTTGGTGAGTTTTGGAGCATGTTAAGGGGGTCAAATGACAGTCTAAAGTGGAAAAAGTATGAAAATAAAAGAATTGTTATAAATCAACAACCGTACATCCTATCTCAAAATTTTTTGCATGTGAGCATTGTGCTGAGTCCCATGAACGTGTAGATATGTCACATGTCAGGAAAAACTGCAAAGTGAAAAATGAGTTCCAAACATCACAACTTTGCGGGCTTGTAAAAAAAAAACTAAGACAGTTCCGGAAAAAGTGAGAGATCACTTTTTTGAGGAGGTTTCACTCTATCTTTTGATGCTATTTAGAAGTCAATATGACAAACGGTGTCATCGGAGTTAGTTTTAGAAATTTTATTTTGAAAGGCATATTGCGAACTTCCTGTTGGAGTTAGGTCATAAGTGTCAGTGGATGATTTGTAGTGCTTCATCCAACAAGAATTTTGGCACTGGTTTCATGTCTGTACAACATTCCTAGTGGCCACTAGGGCTTTTCCCATTTTTTTCACATAGGTGGCGCTAGAGAGGCCATTTTGGCACCTATGGGGTTAATTTTTACATTTTATCAAATTTTTCGCCAGGCCTGACATGTGTGCCAAATTTGGTGAGTTTTTGAGCATGTTTAGGGGGGCAAATTCCAGTTTAAAGCGTCACGGAAAAATAATAATAATAATAATAATAATATAAAAACGAACGAAAAACAATAGGGCCTTGCTTGCAGGCAAGGCCTCTCACTGTGTGAGAGGGCCTTACCTTTCGGCTCGGTCCCTAATTAAAGCTGCAAGCAGCATTGGGCGGGACCTCGCACCGGGCGTTCCGCCTCCCCCGCGATCCGCCTCCCGTGACCGTCGACGCCTCAGCTCCACTCACACCTCTCCGTCCCCATACCAGTTCCCACCCTTTAGTGTCTGTCCTCCTTACATCTGTACAGAACACCAGCGACTCTCTGCTGAAACCACCATCACCTTTAAATGAGACTTTTATTTTGGAAACCCTACTGTGTGTATGTGCATTTGTTTTTAATGTGAGAGAAAGAATCAGTTTGAAAAATAAATTGAAATTGTATGAATAAGTGAGTATAAAAGTGATGATTTACCACATTTAAGGCTTTTATTTTGGAAAAACCCTATTGTGTGAGGATGTGTGTCTGTGAGAAAGAGTACTTTTGAATGAAGAAACATTGTACAAACAGTTGAGTGTTTGGTCATAAAAATGAAAAGAAGTTATGTAATAGACATTTTGTATTATTCTTAATTTTGGTTTTATTTTGAAAAAATGTACTCCGTGTACTTTTGAATGTGTGCAAAATTTCCAATATCCACAATACAATGCAGTAAAACCTGTTTTAAAATAAAATAAAAAAAAAAAAATTTTTTTGGATTACCTGGGACTTGAACCGGGGTCTTTCTGCTCCATAGGCAGCTACATGAACCACTGCACTACAGAGAGACATGTGAAAATGTGCACCAGCAAGACTTTTATAGGGATTTTGCCATTTGGAAAAGTGAAACTAAACATAGTCTTCAAAAAATCGCTATAATTCCATAACCGTAGGTCGTATCTGAAAAATTCTTTCACTTTTGGATTCTGCAGACTTGTGGGAATTCAATGAGGTCTAACTTTTATGTCAAAACTCTGAAATGAATAAGCAGTAATTGCAGAAACGTAGAGTAACTTTCAAAGGCAGATTGCCAACTTCCTGTTGGAGTTAGCTCATGAGTGTCAGTGTATGATTTGTCGGGCTCAATCAGACCAACATTTTGGCATTTGTTTCATGTTTCTGTGACATTCCTACTGGCTGCTAGGGCAGATTTTGTGTGTTTTTTAGTACATAGGTGGCGCTACAGAGTCCATTTTGGCACCCAAGGGGTTAATTTTTGATATTGTATGAAAGTGTTCACCAGCCATGACATACATGGCAAATTTGGTGAGTTTTGGAGCATGTTAAGGGGGTCAAATGGCAGTCTAAAGTGGAAAAGTATGAAAATAAAAGAATTGTTATAAATCAACAACCGTACATCCTATCTCAAAAATTTTTGCATGTGAGCATTGTGCTGAGTCCCATGAACGTGTAGATATGTCACATGTCAGGAAAAACTGCAAAGTGAAAAATGAGTTCCAAACATCACAACTTTGCGGGCTTGTAAAAAAAAAACTAAGACAGTTCCAGAAAAAGTGAGAGATCACTTTTTTGAGGAGGTTTCACTCTATCTTTTGATGCTATTTAGAAGTCAATATGACAAACGGTGTCATCGGAGTTAGTTTTAGAAATTTTATTTTGAAAGGCATATTGCGAACTTCCTGTTGGAGTTAGGTCATAAGTGTCAGTGGATGATTTCTAGTGCTTCATCCAACAAGAATTTTGGCACTGGTTTCATGTCTGTACGACATTCCTAGTGGCCACTAGGGCTTTTCCCATTTTTTTCACATAGGTGGCGCTAGAGAGGCCATTTTGGCACCTATGGGGTTAATTTTTACATTTTCTCAAATTTTTCGCCAGGCCTGACATGTGTGCCAAATTTGGTGAGTTTTTGAGCATGTTTAGGGGGGCAAATTCCAGTTTAAAGCGTCACGGAAAAATAATAATAATAATAATAATAATAATATAAAAACGAACGAAAAACAATAGGGCCTTGCTTGCAGGCAAGGCCTCTCACTGTGTGAGAGGGCCTTACCTTTCGGCTCGGTCCCTAATGATATAAAAACGAACGAAAAACAATAGGGCCTTGCTTGCAGGCAAGGCCTCTCACTGTGTGAGAGGGCCTTACCTTTCGGCTCGGTCCCTAATAATAATATAAAACGAACGAAAAACAATAGGGCCTTGCTTGCAGGCAAGGCCTCTCACTGTGTGAGAGGGCCTTACCTTTCGGCTCGGTCCCTAATTAAAGCTGCAAGCAGCATTGGGCGGGACCTCGCACCGGGCGTTCCGCCTCCCCCGCGATCCGCCTCCCGTGACCGTCCACACCTCAGCTCCACTCACACCTCTCCATCCCCATACCAGTTCCCACCCTTTAGTGTCTGTCCTCCTTACATCTGTACAGAACACCAGCGACCCTCTGCTGAAACCACCATCACCTTTAAAATGACACTTTTATTTTGGAAACCCTACTGTGTGTATGTGCATTTGTTTTGTATGTGAGAGAAAGAATCAGTTAGAAAAATGAATTGAAATTGTATGAATAAGTGAGTATAAAAGTGATGATTTCTCACATTTAAGGCTTTTATTTTGGAAAAACCCTATTGTGTGAGCATGTGTGTCTGTGAGAAAGAGTACTTTTGAATGAAGAAACATTGTACAAACAGTTGAGCGTTTGATCATACAAATGAAAAGAAGTTATGTAATAGAAATTTTGTATTATTAGTAATTGGAGTTTTATTTTGAAAAAATGTACTCCATGTACTTTTGAATGTGTGCAAAATTTCCAATATCCAAAATACAATCCAGTAAAACCTGTTTTAAAATGGAGAAAGAAGAAAAAAAAAAAAAAAAAAAAAATTGGATTATCTGGGATTTGAACCCAGGTCCTCTTGTTTCATAGGCAGCTACATGAACCACTGCACTAAGGACAGACACATACATCTGTGCACCAGGAAGAGTTTTATAGGGACTTTGTCATTGTTAAAAGTGAAACTAAACATAGTCTTCAAAAAATCGCCATAATTCCATAACCGTAGGTCGTATCTGAAAAATTCTTTCACTTTTGGATTCTGCAGACTTGTGGGAATTTAATGAGGTATAACTTTTTTCTCAAAAGTCTGAAATGAATAAGCAGTAATTGCAGAAACGTAGAGTAACTTTCAAAGGCAGATTGTCAACTTCCTGTTGGAGTTAGCTCATGAGTGTCAGTGTATGATTTGTCGGGCTCAATCAGACCAACATTTTGGCATTTGTTTCATGTTTCTGTGACATTCCTACTGGCCGCTAGGGCAGATTTTGTGTGTTTTTTAGTACATAGGTGGCGCTACAGAGTCCATTTTGGCACCCAAGGGGTTAATTTTGATATTGAATCAAAGTGTTCACCAGCCATGACATACATGGCAAATTTGGTGAGTTTTGGCGCATGTTAAGGGGGTCAAATGGCAGTCTAAAGAGGAAAAAGTATGAAAAGAAACAAATTCTCATAAATCAATAACCGTACATCCTATCTCAAAATTTTTTGCATGTGAACGTTGTGGTGAGTTCCCTGAACGCGTAGATATGTCACATGTGGGGAAAAACTGCAAAGTGAAAAATGACTTCCAAACATCACAAATTTGCGGGCTTGTAAAAAAAAAACTAGGACAGTTAAGACTAAGCTACGAGATCACTTTTGTGAGGAGGGTTCACTCTATCTTTTGGTGCTATTTAGAAGTCAATACGACAAACGGTGTCATCGGAGTAAGTTTTAGAAATTTTATTTTGAAAGGCATATTGCGAACTTCCTGTTGGAATTAGGTCATAAGTGTCAGTGGATGATTTTTAGTGCTTTTTCCAACCAACATTTTGGCACTGGTTCTATTTCTCTACGACATTCCTACTGGCCACTAGGGCATTTGCCATATTTTTCACATAGGTGGCGCTAGAGAGCCCATTTTGGCACCTATGGGGTTAATTTTTTCATTTTATCAAATTTTTCGCCAGGCCTGACATGTGTGCCAAATTTGGTGCGTTTTGGAGCATATTTAGGGGGTCAAAATCAAGGTGAAAGTGGCGGAGTAAGAAAAATAATAATAATATAAAAACGAACGAAAAACAATAGGGCCTTGCTTGCAGGCAAGGCCTCTCACTGTGTGAGAGGGCCTTACCTTTCGGCTCGGTCCCTAATAATAATAATAATAATAATAAAAAACGAACGAATAACAATAGGGCCTTGCTTGCAGGCAAGGCCTCTCACTGTGTAAGAGGGCCTTACCTTTCGGCTCGGTCCCTAATAAAAAACGAACGAATAACAATAGGGCCTTGCTTGCAGGCAAGGCCTCTCACTGTGTGAGAGGGCCTTACCTTTCGGCTCGGTCCCTAATAAGTCACAACTGAGACCAAAAATGACCCTAAGCTCCTTTACAGATGAAAATCAAACATGAACTGAAACTGAAACAGGCTCTGGACTGAAACAGGCTCTGGACTGACACAGGCTCTGGACTGAAACAGGCTCTGGACTGTGGTGGACTGTGACCCATTAATAACCCAATGGACTGACTGTGTTTTCAGGCTCCGCCCTCAGCTCCGACAGCAGCGTTCACAGTGTTTCTGACTCCGACAGTTTCTGCCTGGACGTCGACTCAAACGTGCGCTTTTCTGTCTGGGTTTCATTCTGTGAGATTTATAACGACAACATCCACGACCTTCTGGAACAGGTGAGTTACCTGACAGACCAAGTTTAAGGGGAAACACTTCCAAACACACAGTTCTACAGCTGTTCCTTCACAGCCAATAAGATCTGCAGCTGGGATTGACCTGGGATTGATGAGTGCTTGGTCTGTGATAGGTTCCTGCTGGACACCATAAGAGGACGGTGCTGCGTCTGTCTCAGGACGTCAAAGGGAACTCCTTCATTAAAGGTACAGTCTTCCATGGGTCTTCCTGGTTGCCTTCCATGGGTCTTCCTGGTGGTCTTCCTTGGGTCCTCTGGTGGTCTTCCATGGGTCTTCCTGGTGGTCTTCCATGGGTCTTCCTGGTGGTCTTCCATGGGTCCTCTGGTGGTCTTCCAGGTGTCTTCCTGGTGGTCTTCCATGGGTCCTCTGGTGGTCTTCCAGGAGTCACCTGGGGCTGATGGGCTGCTTTTGGAGGGTGAAGGCTGCTCTGTCATGTGTTTCAGGTCTACGGTGGGTCCAGGTGAACAGTTCAGATGAGGCCTACAGGGTGATGAAGATCGGAAAGAAAAACCAGAGCTTCTGTGCCACCAGACTGAACCAGCTGTCCAGCAGGAGGTCAGAGGTTAAGCACAGTCACATGACCTCTGTCACTGTTTGACCCCTGACATACCCATCAGGGTTTCAGCTCTGGGTCCAGTTTCGGGGAGGGTGTCAGAGTGGGGGTGCACCTGTCACAGCTGCCTCTGTTTGTGTTCGCAGCCACAGCATCTTCTCCATCAGGATCCTACGAGTGGACGACACCGCAGTTCCCAGAGTCCTCGGCATCAGCGAGTGAGTGACAGGTCTGATTGACGGATGAGTGACAGGTCTGACTGACGGATGAGTGACAGGTCTGACTGACGGATGAGTGACAGGTTTGACTGACGGATGAGTGACAGGCTTGACTGACAGATGGGTGACAGGTTTGACTGACAGATGAGTGACAGGCTTGACTGACAGATGAGTGACAGGTCTGACTGACAGATGAGTGACAGGTCTGACTGACGGATGAGTGACAGGTCTGACTAACGGATGAGTGACAGGTTTGACTGACAGATGAGTGACAGGTCTGACTGACAGATGAGTGACAGGTCTGACTGACGGATGAGTGACAGGTTTGACTGACAGATGAGTGACAGGTCTGACTGACGGATGAGTGACAGGTTTGACTGACAGATGAGTGACAGGTCTGACTGACAGATGAGTGACAGGTCTGACTAACGGATGAGTGACAGGTTTGACTGACAGATGAGTGACAGGCTTGACTGACAGATGAGTGACAGGTCTGACTGACGGATGAGTGACAGGTCTGACTGACAGATGAGTGACAGGTCTGACTGACGGATGAGTGACAGGTCTGACTAACGGATGAGTGACAGGTTTGACTGACAGATGAGTGACAGGTCTGACTGACGGATGAGTGACAGGTCTGACTGACAGATGAGTGACAGGTCTGACTAACGGATGAGTGACAGGTTTGACTGACAGATGAGTTACAGGCTTGACTGACAGATGAGTGACAGGTCTGACTGACAGATGAGTTACAGGCTTGACTGACAGATGAGTGACAGGTCTGACTGACGGATGAGTGACAGGTCTGACTGACAGATGACATGTGTTCATCCACCTTTTAATCAGATCAGTTTAAACCACATGATCAACGTTCTGTTCATCAGATCTGCTGTTTTTAGACAGGTGTATTTACTTGTAGACCACTGTAATCAATTAATTGTAGTGTAATATGTTTATTGTAGTGTGATCTGTTAATTGTAGTGTAGTCTGTTAATTGTAGTGTAATCTGCTAATTGTAATGTAATCTGGTAATTGTAAAGCAATCTGCTAATTTTAGTGTAATCTGTTAATTGTAGTGTAATGTGTTTATTGTAGTGTAATATGTTTATTGTAGTGTGATCTGTTAATTGTAGTGTAGTCTGTTAATTGTAGTGTAATCTGTTAATTGTAATGTAATATGTTATTTGTAGTGTAATCTGTTAATTGTAGTGTAATCTGTTAATTGTAAAGTAATCTGCTAATTGTAGTGTAATTTGTTAATTGTAGTGTAATATGTTTATTGTAGTGTAATCTATTAATTGCAGTGTAATATGTTATTTGTAGTGTAATCTGTTAGTTGTAGTGTAATCTGTTAATTGAAGTATGATCTATTAATAGAAGTGTAATATGTTAATAGAAGTGTAATCTGTTAAGTGCAGTGTAATCTGTTCATTGCAGTGTAATCTGTTACTTGTTGTTGTGTGCTCAGGCTGGCGTTATGCGACCTGGCCGGTTCAGAACGTTGTTCTCGGACTCAGAACACCGGAGAACGTCTGAAGGAAGCAGGAAACATCAACAGCTCTCTGCTGACGCTGGGGAAGTGCATCAACGCCATGAGACTGAACCAGAACGCCAAGTAGGTGAAACACAGGTGGAGGTTCTACACCTTCAGTTCAACCACTGGTCTGAGTGGAGGGTTCTACACCTTCAGTTCAACCACAGGTCTGAGTGGAGGGTTCTACACCTTCAGTTCAACCACAGGTGGAGGTTCTACATCTTCAGTTCAACCACAGGTGGAGGTTCTACACCTTCAGTTCAACCACAGGTGGAGGTTCTACACCTTCAGTTCAACCACAGGTGGAGGGTTCTACACCTTCAGTTCAACCACAGGTCTGAGTGGAGGGTTCTACACCTTCAGTTCAACCACAGATGGAGGGTTCTACACCTTCAGTTCAACCACAGATGGAGGGTTCTACACCTTCAGTTCAACTACAGGTCTGAGTGGAGGGTTCTACACCTTCAGTTCAACCACAGATGGAGGGTTCTACACCTTCAGTTCAACCACAGGTGGATGTTCTACACCTTCAGTTCAACCACAGGTCTGAGTGGAGGGTTCTACACCTTCAGTTCAACCACAGGTGGAGGTTCTACACCTTCAGTTCAACCACAGGTGGAGGTTCTACACCTTCAGTTCAACCACAGATGGAGGGTTCTCCACCTTCAGTTCAACCACAGGTCTGAGTGGAGGGTTCTACACCTTCAGTTCAACCACAGGTGGAGGTTCTACACCTTCAGTTCAACCACAGGTCTAGGTGGAGGTTCTACACCTTCAGTTCAACCACAGGTCTGAGTGGAGGGTTCTACACCTTCAGTTCAACCACAGATGGAGGGTTCTACACCTTCAGTTCAACCACAGGTGGAGGTTCTACACCTTCAGTTCAACCACAGGTCTGAGTGGAGGGTTCTACACCTTCAGTTCAACCACAGGTGGAGGTTCACCACCTTCAGTTCAACCACAGATGGAGGGTTCTACACCTTCAGTTCAACCACAGATGGAGGTTCTACACCTTCAGTTCAACCACAGGTGGAGGTTCTACACCTTCAGTTCAACCACAGGTCTGAGTGGAGGGTTCTACACCTTCAGTTCAACCACAGGTGGAGGTTCACCACCTTCAGTTCAACCACAGATGGAGGGTTCTACACCTTCAGTTCAACCACAGATGGAGGTTCTACACCTTCAGTTCAACCACAGGTGGAGGTTCTACACCTTCAGTTCAACCACAGGGCTTTTCCTTTCACTGTAGAACACAGGTGTCAAACATGCGGCCCAGGGGCCAAAACCAGCCCACCAAAGGGTCCAATCCGGCCCCTGGGATGAAATTGTGAAATGCAAAAATTACACTGAAGATATAAACAGTCAAGGATGTTAAAATCATTTTAGGTCAATTCAATCTAAAGTGGGTCACTACCGCAACTTTTTGTCTGTGTTTAAGTATAAGAAAAGTAAAATTACACAGAAATGTTTACATTTACAACCTAGTGTTTTACAAAACGTGAATAACCTGAAATGTCTTCAGAGAAGTCAGTGTAACTGTACCAATATTCTGCCTGGTACCAAAACTTTTGTGTATTTGTAAATCCACTGTGACGTGTACGTTGTGATGCACATGTGTAAATAAATAAACTAAATCGTAAAATTTTAAAATTTCACTTATTTTTCTTACAAATTTTCAGGTTCATATTTGTTCATTTTAGGTTCAAGTACAGTTCATAGATTCAAACATTTTCATGATGTGATTGTACTTTGTTTCACTTAAAAACAGAGAAAACTTTGGAGTTGATGTAGTTTATAAGTTCTTACTCTATTATTTATATTATTGTACTGGTCCGACCCACTTTAGATCGTATTAGGCTGTATGTGGAACTGAACTAAAATGAGTTTGAC